>NC_133330.1:312730337-313025337 GCF_042186555.1 Aquarana catesbeiana
GAGGAACCCTTGCAATCATGTTCAGGTCTCAGGGGAACCCTTGCTAAGGTCAATTCATTTGTGGTGACTGGTCAGTGAAAAAAAAATGAGCCTTACATTGATGGTGAGTAGAAAGAATGCAACCCTTAAAGTGGTGGTCAGAATGCAACCCCTACAGCCAGCTAAAAGGTCCTTGACTTCATGCAACTGGGTCTACAAGTGTTGACCCTGGGACTATGCAGGCACCATCAAATGGTATGTCAATCAGCCACAGCTCAAGAAACCCCTAGAAACCTCTGGTTGAGAATGGCTGCCTTAGATGGATTGTACCTGGTACACGCAAATGGTTTTCTGGAAATTATACAAATATTATTCCCATGGGACATCTGGGTGATATGTGGGCTACTTCCATACATGGAAATCTCACAATAGAAACATAGAAAAGTAACTGAGTCAGTTGATAAATCCCTCAAACGCTCCAAACACAATTTCTACATGAATACAAACAAACCAGGTACATATTTGGCTCGGGCATTAAATTCAACTAACAAATCTTTCAAACCAATACGTTTGAAATTATCAAAGAATGTTTATACTTGTAATCCAGTTAAAATAGTCCATAAATTTCACTCACATCTCGCAACTTTATACAAGACAAACAATGAATCTAATCCTACAGAGGCTGAATCCTTCTTCTCAAAAATAACCTTACCTGAGTTGTCTCAGAATCAAAAAAGCAGTTTGGATGAGCCTATAACTATAGATGAAGTTGCTAACGCCATAAAAGACCTAAAACTTAACAAAAGACCAGGCCCAGACGGCTACTCGGCTTTATACTATAAAACATTCTCAGAAATACTCTCTCCCATTCTCACTGAAACTTTTAACAAACTTCTAGAAGGACATTCTTTTCGGCAAGAAACACTAATGGCAATTGTTTGTATGATCCCAAAACCCCTTTCTGATGATACTTCCTGTGTGAATTATCGGCCTATCTCTCTGTTAAACCTTGATATTAAATTATTAGCAAAAATAATAGCAAAACGCCTCAATAGCATTGTAGGAAAATTAATACATAGAGATCAAGTAGGCTTCATGCCAAATAGACAGGCAGGCGATAATATACGCAGGGCAGTGTTATTGGCACATATTGCTAAAAAACAGAAAATCCCTTTATGTTTTCTATCTCTCGATGTTAAGAGGGCATTTGACACAGTATCCTGGCAATATATGCAATATTCATTACAAAAATGGGGTTTTGGACCCCACTTTTTAACATGGATCAAAGCATTATATAATAAACCCAAAGCCTATATAAAATATGCTGGATACAAATCTGATGCCTTTAATATCGAAAGAGGTACCCGACCGGGTTGCCCATTATCTCCCTTATTATTTGCCCTTATACTCGAACCCATGGCCCAATATATCAGAACAAACCAAACTATAACTGGCATTGAAGTAGGAGGTATTACACACAAATTATGTATATTTGTAGACGATATATTACTTTTTCTATCATCACCACAGGTCTCTGGTCCTAACTTAATACCAGCTCTTGATGGATTTGCAGCCCTATCCGGCCTTATCATTAATCCTAAGAAATGCCTAGTGCTTAATATTTCGCTCACAAACATGGAATTGATCCCGGCTAGGGCTGCACTCCCATTCACATGGGCAGAAAAATCAATCCCATATCTTGGAATTCATTTAACAGCATCTCATTCTGACTTATTCTCAACCAATTATCCTCCTGTATTAAGACACGTCACAAATCTAATAAAACAATGGTCGCAACTTCCTTTATCCTGGATAGGGAAGATTAATTCAATCAAAATGACTATTCTACCCAAATTGCTTTATCTATTCAGAGTCCTTCCTATTCCAATTCCTTCCTATTTTTTGAGAATAGCACAAAAAAGAGCAACTTCATTTATATGGGGCTCTTCTAAACCACGTATACCTATACACACACTACATCTTCCCAAAAATAAAGGAGGCCTGGGATACTCTAATTTTACTAACTACTACAGAGCAGCACATTTGGCCAGTCTGTCCAAATACCATGCAAAACAGGAAATCCCATTATGGGTATTTATAGAGGCTTCAGAAAATGACCCTCTATTAATATCAAACTTGTTATGGCTTGATCCTAAAGACCGCTTTAAAATTCAAAAACCCATAACTAAACACTTCTTATCTCTCTGGGATAAACTAAAAACCAAATATCATTTACAATCTCCACACAATCCTCTCCTTTCTTTTATCAGAAATCCGGCCTTTTATCCGGCATGGATCTACCCAAATTCTTTTAAAGCTTGGACAACATCAGGCTTTCAGACACTAAATGACTTCATAGCATCTAAATCATTCCTTTCATTCCCATCGCTTAGAGAAAAATATGATCTACCAAACTCTGAGATATTTAGATATCTCCAAATCAAAAATTTCTATACACCATTCCTAAAGGGGGATACACCATTATCCCAATTATCCATTTTTGAATCAATCTGTACAAAAGATCCATTTGCTAAAGGTACAATTTCATCACTTTATAATCAATTATATGGAGTAGTAAATCTTAATAGACCCTCTTACGTTCAGAGGTGGGAGGAGGACCTGGGACGAACTTTAGAAGACACGGACTGGTCTAACATATGGCTCACATCTAAGTCATCTTCACCCAACATCTTAGCACTGGAGACAAATTATAAAGTCCTAACTCGCTGGTACCTTGTACCCGCTAGAGTGGCAAAATATTCACCTAATACCTCAGCTCTTTGTTTTCGAGGATGCCCAGAAATAGGCACACATTTACACATATGGTGCATGTGCCCAGTAATCCAAACCTCCTGGAAGGAAGTCTTCGTGATTGCATCTAAAATATTTTAAAAAATAATACAACCAGATCCATATATAACTTTACTTAATCTAAAACCGGAATGGTTAACACTCTCTCAATTCAAACTTATGATCCAACTAATAACAGGTGCAAAACAAACAGTGGCCAAGGCATGGAAATCTCCTACGTTGGTACTAGCAGAAACAATTCACAGAATGAATAATACAATGTCCCATGCTAAGATGGTAGCCATCGATCAAAATCAAATTCCAAAATTTGAAAAACTTTGGCATCCTTGGATAAAACAACAGTTCCTGTCAAACTTCAATGACTCTGTCCTGTTGCCATGGTAACAGATTAAATGACTTACAGAGACACCCATTATAAGGCTTCAAAGAGAACTAAAAAGAATAATAAACTGACGAGCGGGACAACCTTGTGGACCATACCTCTGCCTTTCTACCCTTTTTCTTCTTTCTCTTTCCTTTTCTCCACCTTACGATTAAAGCTCATTATCAGAATTTATTTGACCTATATACACTCTACCTGTAAACAATATGTATAGTAGGTATAAATAATTTAAATACCTACAAAAGTAACTAAGGAAATGATATATATCTTTAATTTAGGTTTACGTGAACCCAATGTTTAATATTTGAAATTTCATGATATTTACCTATATAATCCCTACTGTATAACAATGAGCTTACTTTATAGATCCTTGTAAACTTACTTTATGTATCTTTATAACATTGTATACTCAATAAACTTCTTTTGACAAGGAAACATAGAAAAGTAACAGCAGAAAAAGACAGAGTGCTCTAACGAGTCTGTCCAATTTTTTTTTTGGTTTGGTATATATATGTTTGTCCCAAGCATGTTTTAAGCCATTTACTCTTGACTGTCTCACTACCTCTGCTGGAAGTTTATTTAAAGCATCAACTAACCTTTCAGTAAAATAATACTTTCAAAAATTAGTTTTGAACTTTCCTCCAGTTAGTTTGAGGTCATGTCCCCTTGTTTCTTGAATTTGGTTTCATATGGAAAAAACTGCCCTCCTGGACCCTGTTCACCCCCTTGATGTATTTAAAGGTTTCAATCATGTCTCCCCTTTCCCTTTTTTCCTCCAGACTGCTCATTTTAACCAGTTGCCGACCGCCTAACGCAGATATACTGCGGCAGAATGGCACGGGCAGGCAAAATCACGTACAGTACAGTGAGACACCAAGCAGTTTTTTTTTTTTTTCTGATGTGACAGTTGTGACAGTTAGTGTGGTAGGGCAGTTAGTGGTAGCCCCCCTTTAGGTCTAGGGTACCCCCCTAACCCCCCTAATAAAGTTTTAACCCCTTGATCATCCCCCGTCGCCAGTGTCACTAAGCAATCGTTCTTCTGATCGCTGTATTAGTGTCACTGGTGACGCTAGTTAGGGAGGTAAATATTTAGGTTCGCCGTCAGCGTTTTATAGCGTCAGGGACCCCCATATGCTACCTAATAAATGTTTTAACCCCTTGATTGCCCCCTAGTAAACCCTTTCACCACTGATCACCGTATAACTGTTACAGGTTACGCTGGTTAGTTTGTTTATTTTTTATAGTGTCAGGGCACCCGCCGTTTATTACCGAATAAAGGTTTAGCCCCCTGATCGCCCGACGGTGATATAACTTAGGTTTTAGGGTCAGATAGGGTCTGCGTCGCCCCAGGCAGCGTCAGGTTAGCGCCAGTACCGCTAACACCCACGCACGCACCATACACCTCCCTTAGTGATATAGTATCTGAACGGATCAATATCTGATCCGATCAGATCTATACTAGCATCCCTAGCAGTTTAGGGTATCTGGGATCAGCCCAGATACCTGCTAACACCTGCCTTTTGCCCCTCCGCCCGGCCCAGCCCAGCCCACCCAAGTGCAGTTTCGATCGATCACTGTCACTTACAAAACACTAAACACATAACTGCAGCGTTCACAGAGTCAGGCCTGATCCCTGCGATCGCTAACAGTTTTTTGGTAGCGTTTTGGTGAACTGGTAAGCACCAGCCCCAGGCAGCGTCAGGTTAGTGCCAGTAGCGATAACACCCACGCACGCACCGTACACCTCCCTTAGTGGTATAGTATCTGAACGGATCAATATCTGAACCGATCAGATCTATACTAGTGTCCCCAGCAGTTTAGGGTTCCCAAAGACGCAGTGTTAGTGGGATCAGCCCAAATACCTGCTAGCACCTGCGTTTTGCCCCTCCGCCCGGCCCAGCCCAGCCCAGCCCAGCCCACCCAAGTGCAGTATCGATCGATCACTGTCACTTACAAAACACTAAACGCATAACTGCAGCGTTCGCAGAGTTAGGCCTGATCCCAGCGATCGCTAACAGTTTTTTTGGTAGCGTTTTGGTGAACTGGCAAGCACCAGCGGCCTAGTACACCCCGGTCGTAGTCAAACCAGCACTGCAGTAACACTTGGTGACGTGGCGAGTCCCATAAGTGCAGTTCAAGCTGGTGAGGTGGCAAGCACAAGTAGTGTCCCGCTGCCACCAAGAAGACAAACACAGGCCCGTCGTGCCCATAATGCCCTTCCTGCTGCATTCGCCAATCCTAATTGGGAACCCACCACTTCTGCAGCGCCCGTACTTCCCCCATTCACATCCCCAACCAAATGCAGTCAGCTGCATGAGAGGCATTTTCTTTATGTCCTCCCGAGTACCCCTACCCAACGAACCCCCCAAAAAAAGATGTCGTGTCTGCAGCAAGCGCGGATATAGGCATGACACCCGCTATTATTGTCTCTCCTGTCCTGACAATCCTGGTCTTTGCATTGGTGAATGTTTTGAACGCTACCATTCATTAGTTGAGTATTAGCGTAGGGTACAGCATTGCACAGACTAGGCACACTTTCACAGGGTCTCCCAAGATGCCATCGCATTTTGAGAGACCCGAACCTGGAACCGGTTACAGTTATAAAAGTTACAGTTACAAAAAAAAGTGTAAAAAAAAAACCACTCAAAAAAATATATGAAATAAAAAAAAATAGTTGTCGTTTTATTGTTCTCTCTCTCTATTCTCTCTCTGCTGTTCTGCTCTTTTTTACTGTATTCTATTCTGCAATGTTTTATTGTTATTATGTTTTATCATGTTTGCTTTTCAGGTATGCAATTTTTTATACTTTACCGTTTACTGTGTTTTATTGTTAACCATTTTTTTGTCTTCAGGTACGCCATTCACGACTTTGAGACTTTTATACCAGAATGATGCCTGCAGATTTAGGTATCATCTTGGTATCATTCTTTTCAGCCAGCGGTCGGCTTTCATGTAAAAGCAATCCTAGCGGCTAATTAGCCCCCCCCCCCCACCGTCTTCCGTGTTTTTCTCTGGCTCTCTTGTCTCAACAGGGAACCTGAGAATGCAGCCGGTGATTCAGCCAGCTGACCATAGAGCTGATCAGAGACCAGAGTGGCTCCAAACATCTCTATGGCCTAAGAAACCGGAAGCTACGAGCATTTTATGACTTAGATTTCGCCGGATGTAAACAGCGCCATTTGGGAAATTGGGAAAGCCTTTTATCACACTGATCTTGGTGTGGTCAGATGCTTTGAGGGCAGAGGAGAGATCTAGGGTCTAATAGATCCCAATTTTTTAAAAAAAGAGTACCTGTCACTACCTATTGCTATCATAGGGGATATTTACATTCCCTGAGATAACAATAAAAATGATTTAAAAAAAATGAAAGGAACAGTTTAAAAATAAGATAAAAAACCAAAAAAATAATAAAGAAAAAAAAAATTAAAAAAAGCACCACTGTCCCCCCCTGCTCTCGCACTAAGGCGAACGCAAGCCTTGGTCTGGCGTCAAATGTAAACAGCAATTGCACCATGCATGTGAGGTATCACCGCGAAGGTCAGATCGAGGGCAGTAATTTTAGCAGTAGACCTCATCTGTAAATCTAAAGTGGTAACCTGTAAAGTCTTTTAAAGGCTTTTAGTTTGTCGCCACTGCACGTTTGTAAAGCATGTCATGTTTGGCATCCATGTACTCAGCCTAAGATCATCTTTTTTATTTCATCAAACATTTGGGCAATATAGTGTGTTTTAGTGCATTAAAATTTTAAAAAATGTGTTTGAAAAATCGCTAATCGCTGCGCAAATACTGTGTGAAAAAAAAAATGAAACACCCACCATTTTAATCTGTAGGGCATTTGCTTTAAAAAAATATATAATGTTTGGGGGTTCAAAGTAATTTTCTTGCAAAAAAAAATAATTTTTTCATGTAAACAAAAAGTGTCAGAAAGGGATTTGTCTTCAAGTGGTTAGAAGAGTGGGTGATGCGTGGCATAAGCTTCTAAATGTTGTGCATAAAATACCAGGACAGTTCAACCCCCCCCCCCAAATGACCCCATTTTGGAAAGTAGACACCCCAAGCTATTTGCTGAGAGGCATGTCGAGTCTATGGAATATTTTATATTGTGACACAAGTTGCGGGAAAAAGACAATTTTTTTTTTTTTTTGCACAAAGTTGTCACTAAATGATATATTGCTCAAACATGCCATGGGCATATGTGAAATTACACCCCAAAATACATTCTGTTGCTTCTCCTGAGTACGGGGATACCACATGTGTGAGACTTTTTGGGAGCCTAGCCGCGTACGGGACCCCGAAAACCAAGCACCGCCTTCAGACTTTCTAAGGGTGTCAATTTTTGATTTCACTCTTCACTGCCTATCACAGTTTCGGAGGCCATGGAATGCCCAGGTGGCACAACCCCCCCCCAAATGACCCTATTTTGGAAAGTAGACACCCCAAGCTTTTTGCTGAGAGGTATAGTGAGTATTTTGCAGACCTTGCTTTTTGTCACAAAGTTTAGCAAATTGAAAAAAGAAAAGAAATTTTTTTTTCTTGTCTTTCTTCATTTTCAAAAACAAATGAGAGCTGCAAAATACTCACCATGCTTCTCAGCAAATAGCTTGGGGTGTCTACTTTCCAAAATGGGGTAATTGGGGGGGGGTGCCACCTGGGCATTCCATGGCCTCCGAAACTGTGATAGGCAGTGAAGAGTGAAATCAAAAATTTACGCCCTTAGAAATCCTGAAGGTGGTGATTGGTTTTCGGGGCCCCGTACGCGGCTAGGCTCCCAAAAAGTCCCACATATGTGGTATCCCCATACTCAGGAGAAGCAGCTAAATGTATTTTGGGGTGCAATTCCACATATGCCCATGGCCTGTGTGAGCAATATATCATTTAGTGACAACTTTGTGCAAAAAAAAAATAAAAAAAAAATATTGTCACTTTCCCGCAACTTGTGTCAAAATATAAAACATTCCATGGACTCAACATGCCTCTCAGCAAATAGCTTGGGGTGTCTACTTTCCAAAATGGGGTCATTTGGGGGGGGGGGTTGTGCCATCTGGGCATTTTATGGCCTTCAAAACTGTGATAGGTAGTGAGGAGTACAATCAAACATTTACGCCCTTAGAAATCCTAAAGGCAGTGATTGGTTTTCGGGGCCCCATACGCAGCTAGACTCCCAAAAAGTCCCACACATGTGGTATCCCCGTACTCAGGAGAAGCAGCTGAATGTATTTTGGGGTGCAATTCCACATATGCCCATGGCCTGTGTTAGTAATATATCATTTAGTGACAACTTTTTGTAAATTTTTTTTTTTTTTTGTCATTATTCAATCACTTGGGACAAAAAAAATTATTATGTATATATTGTGTAAATATTCAATGGGCTCAAAATGCCTCTCAGCAATTTCCTTGGGGTGTCTACTTTCCAAAATGGGGTCATTTGGGGGGGTTTTGTACTGCCCTGCCATTTTAGCACCTCAAGAAATGACATAGGCAGTCATAAACTAAAAGCTGTGTAAATTCCAGAAAATGTACCCTAGTTTGTAGACGCTATAACTTTTGCGCAAACCAATAAATATACGCTTATTGACATTTTACCAAAGACATGTGGCCGAATACATTTTGGCCTAAATGTATGACTAAAATTGAGTTTATTGGATTTTTTTTATAACAAAAAGTAGAAAATATCTTTTTTTTTCAAAATTTTCAGTCTTTTTCCGTTTTTAACGCAAAAAATAAAAACAGCAGAGGTGATCAAATACCATCAAAAGAAAGCTCTATTTGTGGGAATAAAAGGACGCAAATTTCGTTTGGGTACAGCATTGCATGACCGCGCAATTAGCAGTTAAAGTGACGCAGTGCCAAATTGTAAAAAGTGCTCTGGTCAGGAAGGGGGTAAATCCTTCTAGGGCTGAAGTGGTTAAGTTCCTGAAGTCGCTCTCCATATGTTTTATCCCCCAAATCTTTCACCATTTTTGTTATCTGTCTCTGGACTTGTTCTATTTCATCAATATCTGTGATGATGTGATGTGAGTGTAATAGTTGTAACCAAAAATTGGAGCACCACACCAAAATATTCAAATCAAAAAATTAGGTTTTACTCCAATCTTGTGATACACTAAATATCTAACACGTTTTGTGTACGACATTTTGCCCCTTAATCGTTTTAAATTTGTATTTTATAATACGTGTTAGCAATGTAATACATACCTTAGAATTTGTATTTTATAGCTTTTAATATAATGTAATATTTTAAATTGGTCCTTGCAAAAATGAATACTTAGTACTATCATATAAAATCATGATATGATATAATAAATAGCACACATTTCTTTTCGTAATCACAAGACAAATTATACAGTATCAATAAGATTTTTCCACATAATTTCAACTGATATTGAGAGGATTGACATACTTTAGATTTGTATAACATACACGATTGTGGATTTTTTAATTTGCATTTTTATTATTATTCTAAAGTTTCTATATATTGTTATATCATATTTTAGCCCTGATGAAAGGGACAAAATGTGGCCCCCGAAACACGTTGGATATTTAGTGTATCACATGTTTGAAATAAAACCTCAGTGTGGTGCTTCAGCAATGGCGTCCCTGGGGGGGGGGGCCAGAGGGGGCCCTGACCCCCCCAACATTATGTTGTGCCCCACCATGTGCAACCCCCCCCCACCCCCACCCCCCATAAATTTTTTTTTTTTACAAAAAATCAATGTCTAAGAGGGAGAGAGTCCCCAGTCAGCTCCTGCAGGTGATTCCTCCCCCTCCCTCTGCTTGCTGACACTGCATAATGCGAGCGCTCACACAACCACGGCCGCCCGATCTGCTCCTTCCTCTGCATCCTCATTGGCAGGGAGAAGAGTGAGTTGCAGGAAGGACTCCACCAGGACTCTCAGTTACTGAAAAAACAGACTGATTTCTCCCATCCTTAGGACAGGAGAACCAGCCTGTAAATTCCAAGAGATGCCAGACCAGAGCAGTCAATAGCAGGGGCAGGACAGCAAGAGGAGGCTGGGAAACCCCACAGTGGCAGAACACCAGGGCCCAGAGGCAAGACAACCTTTGCAACCCTGATAGTCCTCCCACTGCTTTGGATCCTTATTATTTCTTGGTATGCTGGTGACATATATCTCTTGTTTTCTGCCACCCTGGGGGACCCCAATACAGTAGGAAGGGAGCTCACTGCAGAACATGTGAAAGGGCCATTGTGTGGTCGTAGTAAAGGGCCCCAGTATATATTTATATATCTATATATATATCTATATATATATAGATATATCTATCTATATATATATAGATATATATATGCATTTTATAGTTGCCCCCCTACTTTTGTCCCTGTCCATCCATGTGCCCCCCCTAAATATGAAAGCTGGAGACGCCACTGTGCTTCAGCCTTCTAATCCAATCATTACACTGGGAGAAGGGAGACTGAGGAAATGCTTCCTCCTGCCTGCAGCAGACTAATGATATATTTATCTCAGCCCAGGCAAAGTTATTGGCCCAAAGCGAAAGGACAGCTTTTCAATGATGGTGGAGTTTTTTTTGTTTGCTTTACTGTATAATGTCAGGGATTTATTCCTGTAGACTTGAAAGATCCACTTTAAAGCTAAACTCTAGTCAAAATAAATCATACACTGTTGGTACAGAATTAGCCTTGCCTTCCTTAAAGCAGAGTTCCGGCTAAAAACAAAAAAAAAAAATTAAAACTCAGCAGCTACAAATACTGCAGCTGCTGACTTTTAATAATCAGACACTTACCTGTCCCAGGGTCCGGTGATGCGGGGGAATGAAGCCCCGCACGTCTCCACCTCCTCTCTGCGGCGCCAGCATTGTCACTGTGGGCACCCGGCTGTGCACGCACTGTGCATGCGCGAGCCGCACTGCGCATGCGCGAGCCACGCTGCGCGCTGTGACTGGCCGGGCAATAATTTGGGACCTGTGACGTGTCCCAGATGATTGCCGAGAGGGAGGGGGGAGAGATGAACTTGATTCCAGCGCCACGGTGCCCCGGGAGGAAGTGGGAGCTGGAACCCTCTAAAAAGAGGGTATCCGTCCCCCCCCTAAAAAAAAATGATATGCCAAATGTGGCGTGTTAGGGGGTCACCTTCCCTTAAAGCAGAAGTTCCATTTTTTGGTGGAACTCTGCTTTAAAGTGATTGTAAAGTCTCTTTTTTTTTAAAGTAACAAGCATGTTATACTTACCTCCTCTGTGCAGTTGGTTTTGCAGATCCTCCTCTTCTTGGGTCCCTCTTTGCTGCTCTGGGCACCTCCCTCCTACTGAGTGCCCCCACAGTCAGCAGATTCCTATGGGGGCACTGGAGCCGAGTTACAGCTCTGTGTGTCCATTCAGATATGGAGCCCTGACCCGGCCCCGCCCCCTCTCTCCCCTGATTGGCTGGCTGGCAGGAACTAATGGTGCCGCTGCTATGTCTTAGCCAATCAGGAGGAGTGTCCTGGACAGCTTAGACATTCGTGGACATCGCTGGAGAGAAAGGGGGCTCAGGTAAGTAAATGGGGGAGCGCTGGGAAGGCTGCTACACACAAAAGGTTTTTTATCTTAATGCATAGAATGCATTAAGATAAAACACCTGCTTTTACAACTCCTTTAATCCATTATTATATCGATTTTTTTCTTGCAGCAGATCAGTGAAGCAGCTGGTGTTGTTCAAAGTACAGTACTGTCATGGTTTGTGGGAATGAAGACCAGTCATTGCTGCTCTATCAATGAGCACTGTGACCAGTCTTCTTACCACCCTCCTATGGTTCTACAAGGCAGCACTACCAGGCTCATGTCAAAGAGTGCCCTCCTAGCGGCTGCCGGAGATCACCAGACTCTACTGGTATAAACAGTGACTTCAGCAGCAATAAAAAACAGTTTTCTGGCCAAAATCCTGTTTGAACCATGCACATGGGGCAAAGGAGGATGGGGTGAAAGTGAAAAGATGGCAGAGCCTTTGCACCGTGCCCCTTACAGTGGATCACAAGGAGGAT
Organism: Aquarana catesbeiana; assembly: GCF_042186555.1. Classification (NCBI taxonomy): domain Eukaryota; kingdom Metazoa; phylum Chordata; class Amphibia; order Anura; family Ranidae; genus Aquarana; species Aquarana catesbeiana. Next base: position 312,742,504 of record NC_133330.1, read on the forward strand.
ATTTAGGTTATGTAGCCCCGTAGGAGCTGTTTGGTAATTTGGGTTCTCTGTTCTGCACCTTGACTCCAAGAACAATAGATAGTATAGCTAACTTTAACTCAGCTGTGAATTAACACCAGGAAATAGACACAAGACCGTTTCTTTTTCCATAGGATCTGGAAAAAGATCTGGGGGTCTTTTACTCAGGGATAAAACTATAATCCTGCCACTTTATAAAACTCTGGTTCAGGCACATCTGGAGTATTCCGTCCAGTTCTGGTCACAAGTCCTCAGGAGGGAGGTGCAGGAACTGGACAGAGTCCAGAGAAGGGCAGCAAAGTTAATAAGGGGACTGGAGGACCTCAGCAACGAGGAATGACTACAAACATTAAAGGGGAAGTAAACTTCCATACCTGACTTTTACCTATAGGTAAGCCTATAATAAGGCTTATCTATAAGTGGTGTAAGTATCTCCAAAACATGCCCCGTTAAGGAGATATTTACATTACATGCAGGCAGTGATATCACTAGTGCATGCGCTCTGAAGGAACGGCCACTCGTGTGCGGGAGTGACGTCATTGCGGCTCCGGCCAGTCACAGAGCCGGAGCCCGCGAACCCAGAAGCAAGACGGGTGAAGATGGAAGCGGCCACAGCGCTGACATTGCGGCACTGGAACAGCTTCGTTTTAGGGTAAGTTTTACATAATGTGCTAGTATGAGATGCATACTAGCACATTATGACTTTACCTTGCAGGGAAAAAAAAGGCCAGCGGTATACAACCACTTTAAACGTATTCTCTCTGGAGAACAAATACTTAAGAGGTGATATGATAGCAATATATATATTCCACTATGGCGATTCTGGCATAGGGAATAAACTATTCAGTCTCAGGGAGTTTAGGAAGACCCGGGGTCACACAATAAAATTGGAATTAACTTCCATGATCAGTGGTGTCAGTGGGAAGTTTTTGATGGTTTTAAAAAAAACTCTTGGATGGGTATCTTAACAAACAGAGTATACAGGGATACAGGAAATTATGTTTAACGTGAACACACACCCACACCCACACCGGTTGACCTGGGTGGACTGATGTCTTTATTCAACTCTACCAACTATGTTTAGTGGTAAATGAGCTCAATGTATTGGTATGGGTTAGAATAAATGGTGCTTTGAGCATAAATAAACACACAGAAGGTAGATTGTCTGCTAGACAGTATAATCACTATGCCATGTAACTTAGAATAGAGTTATGTACGTGTGTGTGTGTTATATTAGACTGGCATTAACTCATGAATCAGCAAAGTCAGCAACAAAGAGTGCATATAAGCATTAACTGCAATGTGAACAATAATACTATAACTAGTTTAGAGTGCACTCTAGCAGAATGGCTAAGGCACCTTTCACACTGACGGATATTCTGCCGCAATTAAAAGCATGTTTTTTTTCCTGTGGAGTTCAAGACTCCAGGCACTGCTATCAGCTGCATTTGCGGTCGCGTTTGGCTGCGGTTTGCCATTTCCATGGCAAACTGACAGGGTGCCGACTCGCACTGTTTGGTATGAATCTTGAGGGGGAACTCCACGCCAAATTTTAAATTAAAAAATGGTCTGGGTTCCCCCCAGAGGCATACCAGACCCTTATCCGAGCACGCAACCTGGTCGGTCAGGAAAGGGGGTGGGGACGGGCGAGCGACCCCCCTCTTGAGCCGTACCAGGCCATATGCCCTCAACATGGGGGGTGGGTGCTTTGGGGGAGGGGGCGCCCTGCGGCCCCCCCACCCCAAAGCACCTTGTCCCCATGTTGATGAGGACAAGGGCTTCTTCCCGACAACCCTGGCCGTTGGTTGTCGGGGTCTGCGGGCGGAGGACTTATCGGAATCCGGGAGCCCCCTTTAATAAGGGGGCACCCAGATCCCGGCCCCCCACCCTATGTGAATGAGTATGGGGTACATGGTACCCCTACCCATTCACCTAGGGAAAAAGTGTCAATAAAAAAAACACTACACAGATTTTTAAAGTAATTTATTAGACAGTTCCGGGGGTCTTCTTCCGACTTCGGGGGTCCTCTTCCAACTTCGGGGGTCCTCTTCCGACTTCGGGGGTCTCTCCAGTTCTGATGACCACACCCCCTAAAACGTCACAGTCCCAGCATGCCCAGGAACTGTGACGGCATAAGGGGGCGGGGTCACCGCCTATATAAGTCAGAGCGGAGCGCCCAGAGTGCATTCCAGCCGGAGAGAGCGTTGTGTCAACATCAGAAGAAGAGAAGAGGGAAGAAGGCAGAGGGCAGAAGGCAGCAGACTGGGCTCCTCCGCTATAGCAAAAGAGCGGCAAAAGAGCAGAAGATAGCGGAGGAGCCCAGCAGAAGACCCAGAGAGTGCGGAGAGAACCGGAGAGACCCCCGAAGTCGGAAGAAGACCCCCGAAGTCGGAAGAAGACCCCCGAAGCCAGAAGAAGACCCCCGAAGTCGGAAGAAGACCCCCGAAGTCGGAAGAGGACCCCCGGAGCTGTCTAATAAATTACTTTAAAAATCTGTGTAGTGTTTTTTTTTATTGACACTTTTTCCCTAGGTGAATGGGTAGGGGTACCATGTACCCCATACTCATTCACATAGGGTGGGGGGCCGGGATCTGAGGGCCCCCTTATTAAAGGGGGCTCCCGAATTCCGATAAGCCCTCCGCCCGCAGACCCCGACAACCAACGCCCAGGGTTGTCGGGAAGAGGCCCTTGTCCTCATCAACATGGGGACAAGGTGCTTTGGGGTGGGGGGGCCGCAGGGCGCCCCCTCCCCCAAAGCACCCACCCCCCATGTTGAGGGCATGCGGCCTGGTACAGCTCAGGAGGGCGGCGCTCGCCCGTCCCCACCCCCTTTCCTGACCGACCTGGCTGCGTGCTCGGATAAGGGTCTGGTATGGATTTTAGGGGGACCCCATGCCGTTTTTTCGGCGTAGGGGTTCCTCTTAAAATCCATACCAGACCGAAGGGCCTGGTATGCCCCTGAGGGGGAACCCACGCCATTTTTTTATTTAAAATTTGGCGTGAAGTTCCCCCTCAAGATTCATACCAAACAGTGCCGGGCATTGGCAGTGTTCCGAGTCGGATCCCCATGCGTGTCGCTCATTGGAAAAGGAAAAATCATTTTTCCTTTCCCGATGAGCAGCTCGGCGCTGTTATCCGCAGCTGCCACAGTGCACTGCGAATACCTGCGGTTATGTGCGGATAGCTGCGCTAAATCGCTCCTGGACGCAGTCAATTCTATTTTTTGTATCCGCACAGAACCGCATGTATCTAATTCGCAGCTAAACGCAGTGTGTGAATGGGGCCATAGGAAAGCATTGTGTGCTTTTAGCTGCGGTAGAAAATTAGAAAATCCGCAGCTAAAAGCACCATTCTATCCGTCCGTGTGAAAGGGGCCTAAGACATGGTGCAATGTCCCCTGAGAGGTACCTCTTAGCATAAGCAATAGATGAAGGTCTCTGTGTAGCAGCTGTAAAGAAACAGTCTTAAGTCCTAAATCTTCAGCCAGGTAGCACTGGGGCCCAGTTGTACTGCTGGTGTACATGAGAATAGTCCCATTCAAGCCTGCAGGCAGCAAAAAGTCTAATAGATGGCTGTATGGTCAGTTCTTAAAGGGCTCAGTCTCTCTCGCAGCAGATAGTAATTCCCTTCAGCTGTAGCTTGCCAGTCCCAGTGATATGGCAGCTCACCGTCCAGTCACATACAGCGATTAGTCCACTCTCTGCTCTGCACCCAAGTGACTCTGACTGTCGGTGTTAGGAAATGTAGATTGTCTAGGGATATTTTTAGACCCTCGATAACTCTGCATAAGGTGTACCTTACAATCCCCACAGGCCTGTGAGATTAGCCCATTGAGAAAATGATAAAAAAAACAATGACAGTCGTCTCTCCGAGCAAATCTAGATCTTTATTCTTTGGTGTGAATATTTAAAGGGACTTTCAGAAACTACCGCCCTTTGAACATGTCATACAAATTATCCAATCAAATACAGAGACATTTTATGATAAAAGTGAAGCTAATTATTTTTAAGAAATCACGCGCTTTACAAGAAACGAAACACAAAAGAAGATAACAGGAGCATGAGAAACGTAACTAGATTACCAATGCGTACCTAGTAATATGTGCAATGGAGTACAAGGAAAAACACAAAATGGAAACTAAATTGTAAAATGGATGTGGTTAAGCTTAATATGCCTTCAGTCAGCACCTCTAAACTCAGCCCTCCAGATCTTGCTCAGGCTGCCGATGTGCAGCAGTGATGGTGCACACTGGACAACTATGTGCACTCTCTGATCTCTCCCATGGCAAGAGGAAGCTATGCCCTGTACAGTCTGAGAAAATGCAGCTCTTTTTCCCTCCTCCTGGCAATCTCTCTGGAAAAGGCAGTTCAAAAGTTCTTGGTAAAAGTAAAGACTCTCACCTCTGGACTACAGTTCCCATAGTGCAGTTCTGCCTGAGTCTATTGAACTCTTCCTGCTCAGCAGCTCTCTCCTGCTGCTGATATAGCCATTAACCAGTTCAGCACGACAAGGCAGCAGCTACAGAGAAGAGCTGCAGCCACTGTTTCTCCCACTCTCTACTCTTAGACCCCTTTCACATTGAGGCATTTTTCAGGCGCTTTAGCGCTAAAAATAGTGTCTGTTAAGCACCTGAAAAAAGCCTCAGCTGCAATACCAGTGTGAAAGCCTGAGTGGGGCGCTGCGCTGGCAGGGCGTCAAAAAAAGTCCTGCAAGCGGCCTCTTTGCAGCGCTGTAAGAGCCCATTCACACAGGGGCAACTTTGGATCCGACTTCAAGTCGCCCCAAGTCGCCCCTAGTCGCCTCAAGTCGCGCTACACTAAAAAATCAATGTAAGTGAATGGATCTGTCTTAATGCACACTACTGCAGTCGCTCCGACTTCAGAAAAGGTTCCTGTACTACTTCAATCCGACTTGAAGGCAACTTGTACCCATTGATTTCAATGGAAGTTGCCTCCAAGTACTGAGGCAACTTTACAGGAAGCAGAAAAGAAACAGAAAGTAATTTCCTCCACTAAACAGCCAGCCCCCTCCTTCTCACACACAGCTGATAAGCTCTGATTGGCCACTTGTAAAGTTCCCTGTCCTGGAGGCGACTTCAAGTTGTGTTGTTAGTTGCCCCAAGTCGTGCTGTGATTCATACTCAAGTCGTGTCCAAGTTGCCTCCCAAAGTCGTGCTGGAAGTCGTGTTGCCCCTGTGTGAATGGGCTCTAAGAGTGGTGAATACACTGCTCCTAAAGCGCCCCTGCCCATTGAAATCAATGGACAGTGCCGCCGGCAAAGCGGTTTTAACCCTTTTTCCAGCCGCTAGCGGGGGCTAAAAGTGCTTTACCGCTGACGCCCGGGTGTGAAAGTGCCCTTAGCCAAGCACCTGGTTATAGTTAATATCATATAGTTTTTACTCATGTTTTTAATTATTTTTGTTAAAATGAACATTAGGGGTCAAAAGAGAGAACACATTTTGAAGGGGTCAATCACTTCAATGTAAGTAATCATTATACTGTATAACAGTTTCTCAGACTTAAAAGTTAAAAAGAAAACAGCTTAACCTGAACATTACAAAGCTGCTCCTTTGCACTATTTGTCCTCTCAACCAGCAATCTAGTCAATAGTAGGACAATTTGAACAGCTTTATAACAATGACTTGTATGTCTCACTTTGCTGATTTCAATTTAGATAATGGAGCAATAATCACTTTATCTGACATACTTGTCTTTTCAAATTAGAGTAATTTAAACAGTGTTCTGCAACATTGGCCATTGAATGGTCCACAGGATGGCTCTTTATGTTCTGTAGCCTACTAAAGGCCAGGAAAGTTGTCTGCATTGGTCCGAGTGTTTGGTTCCATGTATCAGTGATGATTGAGGTCACATTCTGAAAACTTCAAGTTATGCCCATTTTGGGAGTTTCTTTTATTCAAGCCTTAAGGACGAAATTCCCAACCTAATAGTGCATTTGGTTGTCAGGAAAATGAAAGAGGATTACTAGTAGAAACTTAAAGCGGAGCTCCACCCAAGAGGGGACCTTCCGCTTTAAGCACTCCTGCGCCCTCCAATGCCATCATTTTTTGGGGAGGGGAGTGGGTACCTAGTTTTGACAGTTCTCCTCTCCCCCTCCCTCCCTGCAATCTTCTGTGGCACATCACAGGTCCCAGAGGATTAACCAACAATTCAGGAGGCGCGGCGTAACTCTCACATGTGCAGTGCTCACCCAGCTGTGAAGCTGCAAGCTGTCACAGCCGGATTCCACAGTTGTATTGCCGATGAGAAGAGAGGGAGAAAACAAAGGGTTTGGGTTGCCACATCGCTGGATCCTGGGACAGGTGAGTGTGTGTTTATTAAAAGTCAGCAGCTACACTTTTTGTACCTACTGACTTTTAATAAACACAAAATGACTGGAGCTCCACTTTAATTTAATATTTATTACAGGTATTTATACAGCGCTGTCAATTTACGCAGTGCTTTACATAAATATTGTACATTCACATCAGTCCCTACCCTCAAGGACCTTACAACCCAAGGTTCCTGACTCACATTCATAAATACACATACTAGGGCCAATTTAGATAGGATCCAATTAACCTACCAGCATGTCTTTGGAGTGTGGGAGGAAAACCCATGCAGGCACAGGGAGATCATGCCAACTCCATGCAGCTAGTGCCCTAGTTGGGATTCGAACCGATGACCCTAGTGCTGCTGGGCAGAATTGCTAACTACTTAGCCACTGTGCTGCCCTAAACTTAAAGCGGAGTTCCACCCAAAAGTGGAACTTCTGCTCATTTGTCTCCTCTCCCCCTCCGGTGCCACTATTGGCACCTTTTGGGTGGGGAGTTGGGATAGGATACCTGTCTTTGACAGGTATCCTGTTCCCACCTCCGGGAATCCAGGCCGCGGCCCGTGACATCACTGGGGGGCTCCCTCCTCCTCCCTCCTTCTCTCCATGTCGCCGGGCCAGTAGGAGAGAGGAGCGGGGCCTCGTGCAAATGCGCAGTAGGGTTCCCGGCATGAAGCCGCAAGGCTACACTGTCGGGTACCCTTACCCGCAATGGAGGCGGCAGCACCCGACAGCCGATGGTAACATCAGCTGCGGTGCTGACATCGGTGGACTACAGGACAGGTAAATGTCCTATTGTTAAAAGCCAGCAGCTGCAGTATTGTAGCTGCTGACTTTTAAATCTTTTTTTTTGGGCGGAACACCACTTTAACACTGTTTTTTCACTGGCTTTTCTCACTAGCGGGTACTGTTGATAGGTAAGTGCTGTTGCATAATCTAAACATAGAATGAACATGCTGTGTGTAATTTTAATGGTTAAGTTTACCTTTTCCATAAAAATTGCTTATTCAGTCAGGGGGCCCCAAGAGATGTAAAAAAAACTGCGCAGGTCTGTAAAATGTTCATTCATTTTATTGGCATACCTGTAGGCCCTTTGAGTCCCTCTGGAAGCCTGTTCGAAAAACTACCAGCTAGCAATCCTTACCTCCTGACTTGTTGATAGGTTGTGAAAATTACTGGACCCTCACTCCCAGCATTACCAGAGCAAAAACCAACGGTTTTCACGTCCTAGCAGCAAGGCAGGTTGTGGAGGTTGCTAGCTGGGAGATTTTAAGCCAGGCTTCCAGCGAGGCCCAAATGGCCTACAGGTATGACAATACATTTAATGAACATTTTACAAAGCTGTACAGTTTTTTTAATATCTACTGGGGCCTCCTGACTGCATAAGCAAGGTGCACTTAGCTGTTAACCCAATGGACATTATGGTATCCTACTCTTAATTAATTTATGTCTGAGATTGCAATGCCCTTCCAAGGCCCTCTCCATTCCTATCACAGTTATGTTGCAATGGGGTTGATTTACTAAAACTGGAGAGTGCAAAATCTGGTGCAGCTCTACATAGAAGCCAATCAGCTTTCATTTTTTTTGTCAAACCTGAATTGAACAAGCTAGAAGCTGATTGGCTACCATGCACAGCTGCACCAGGTTTCACACGCTCCAATTTTAGTAAATCAGTCCCAATGTATCATTACTATGTTAAGTGTGAGTTGAGAATATGGTTGAAACTTGAGGTTTACTTATGGACTTTTAGCTATGGTAATGATGTATTGGTTAACCTCTAATGGGAAAGGTCTCCAATGGTTAAAATTTACATTTGGTTTCTCGCCAAGGATTGGAGTGCAGTAGGTTAAGTCCCTAAAAACATCCTCCGGGAAGTTTCCTCCTGGAGCTTTTCCAGGACACGACTACATCTGGCCATTACTTTCCGAGAATATCTAAATAAATTTACCAACATGTTAACAGCTTGCAACAAAATTAGAATGAAGAAGGAGCACTTGGACAACCTTACACAAACAAGAAGAGCAATGATCATCATTATCACACAATTTAAAGTTAAAGGGGTTGTAAACCCTCGTTTTTTGTTTTTTTTAAAATAACAAACATCTCATACTTACCTCCACTGTGCAGTTCGTTTTGCACAGAGTGGCCCCGATCTGCCTCTTCTGGGGTCCCCCAGTGGCACTGGTGGCTCCTCCCTGAATCGAGTGCCCACGTTGGAGAAGGCTCTCCTAAGGTGGATACCCATGCGGACGCGCTCCCAAGTCCTGCTTCTGTGTTCATTTTGCGAGTGGAAAATGATGGCTGGCGAGCATGGGCTGCCTGGGAGCGCGGGGGGGGGCGAGCACCGCGGGGTTGAAAGGGAGCCATTCTCCCAGTGATTGCCGAGGGGAAGAGAGAGCCAGCTGGATCATCAGAGCATGGGGAACATCGCTGTGACAGCTTTTATTTAAATTGCTGAGTGTTCTCTGCACTCTCCGTCACATACAGCCCCGCCTCCTGGCCCGGGTACTTTGATAGACAGAACACCCGTCCAATCACGGGATGTGTGATGTATATCAAAGTACCCAGGCCAGAAGGCAGGGCTGTATGTGACGGCGAGCACGGGGAATACTCAGCAATTTAAATGAAAGCTGTTACAACGATGTTCCCTGCTCTCCGATGATCTAGCCGGAAATCCTCTTCCTCTCCTCTCTTCCCCTGCACAGGTGAAGCAGCATTGATGGACAGAGGTAGGTTGCATTGTTGGGCACAGGAAAAGCATTGATGGTTACAGGTAGGCTGCATTGTTGGGCACAGGTTAAGCAGCATTGATGGTTACAGGTAGGCTGCATTGTTGAGCACAGGTTAAGCAGCATTAATGATTACCGGTAGGCTACATTGTTGGGCACAGGTTAAGAAGCATTGATAGATACAGGTAGGCTGCATTGTGGGGCACAGGAGAAGCGTTGATGGTTACAGGTAGGCTACATTGTTGGGCACAGGTGAAGCAGCATTGATAGTTACAGGTAGTCTGCATTGATGGACACAGGTGAAATGGCATTGATTGTTACAGGTAGGCTGCATTGTTGGGCACAGGTTAAGCAGCATTGATGGACACGGGTAGGCTGCATTGTTGGACATAGGTGAAGCAGCATTGATGGACACAGGTAAGCTGCATTGATGAGCACAGGTTAAGCAGCGTTGATGGATACAGGTAGGCTACATTTTTGGGCATAGTTAGGCTGCATTGATGGACACAGGTGAAGTGGCATTGTTGAACACAGGTGAAGCAGAATTGATGGACACAGGTAAGCTGCATCGTTGGGCACAGGTAGGCTGCATTGATGGACATAGGTGAAGCAGCATTGATGGACACAGGTAAGCTGCACTAATGAGCACAGGTGAAGCAGCATTGATGGACACTGGTAGGCTGCATTGTTGGGCACGGGTAGGCACTGATGAAGTTGTTGTTAATATTTATTTTTATAACGTAATTCTGCATAAAACATTTAAGTGACGAGGGTGTGTTTAGGGGCGAAATTAGGAGCAGGGCAGGGTAGATTTTGGGTGGGGCAACTGGTGGTGAGTAACCCTTGAGGCCTGGCTAGTAACTCAGGACTTGAAATTTTAAGCCCTGGTCTACCCTGAAGGAGCTCACACAGCAAGCTGACAATGATGCTGCTTATTGCAAGGTGATTGGCTTAATGATGTCAGCCTGCAACAGGATGTGATGTGGTTGCTGGCAGGATTTGTTTTGACATTTTTTTTTTTTTTTTGCTTGTTTATGTATCTTGAGAAATACAAATGATTATACAGATCATAAGAGCATACACTTTATCTAGAATCATCGGTGCCATATTATAAGGCACCTAGGTGGCACTAGAAAGTGCTTGGGTTCCCCCATAGCACCCCCACAGAACCGGTGCCTTTATTAAATACTCTCCCAGAAGCTCTTCATTTCCTATTCAGTCCTTTGTCAGAATGGAAGAAATAGAATGAACAAGAATGACCAACCTGCTTTGCAGTATTCACCCCTGCCTGGCACTAGTATACACTCTCCGGCCGTTTAATGAGGTACACATGTTCAGTTGCTTGGTAACACAAATTGCTAACCAGCCAATCACATGGCAGCAACTCAATGTATTAAGGGCATCTAGACGTGGTTAAGACGACTTGCTGAAGTTCAAACTGAGCATCAGAATGGGGAAGAAAGGGGATTTAAGTGACTTTGAATGTGGTATGGTTGTTGGTGCCAGAAGGGCTGGTCTGAGTATTTCAAAAACTGCTGATCTACTGGGATTTTCACACACAACCATCTCTAGGATTTACAGAGAATGGTCTGAAAAAGAGAAAATATCCAGTGAGCGGAAGTTATGTAGAGGAAAATGCCTTGTTGATGTCAGAGGAGAATAGGCAAACTGGTTCCAGATGATAGAAAGGCAACAGTAACTCAAATAACCACTCGTTAGCCTCGGTTCACACTGGGACGACTTGTCAGGCGACCTAGGTCACCTGACAAGTAGCGTCCCGTTCAGTACAATGGAACCGTTCTAATCGGAGCGACGCAAGTCGCTCTGACTTAGAAAAAGGTTCCTGTACGACTTTGGGGGCGACTTGGGGCGACTTGCATAGACTTCTATACAGAAGTCGTTTTGCAAGTCGCCATGGCAGTCGTGTGCAGGTCGCCTCGGTGAGGCGACCTGCAAGTCGTGCCGCCTCTGGTGTGAACCGAGGCTTACAACCAAAGTATGCAGAATACTATCTCTGAACTCACAACACATCGAACCTTGAAGCAGATGGGCTACAGCAGAAGACCACATCGGGTGCCACTTCTGTCAGCTAAGAACAGGAAACCGAGGCTAAAATTCACACAGGCTCACCAAAATTGGACAACAGAAGATTGGAAAAGGTTGCCTGGTCTGGTGAGTCTCGAGGTCAGATGTGACATTCAGATGGTGGGGTCAGAATTTGGCATAAACAACATGAAAGCATGGATCCATCCTGCCTTGTACCAACGTTTCAGGCTGGTGGTGGTGGTGTAATGGTGTGGGGGATATTTTCTTGGCACACTTTGGGCCCCTTAGTACCAGTTGAGCATTGTTTATATGCCATGGCCTACCTGAGTATTGTTGCTGACCATGTCCATCCCTTTATGACTACAGCGTACCCATCTTCTGATGGCTCCTTCCAGCAGGATAATGCACCATGTCACAAAGCTCCAATCATCTCACCACTGGACAATGTGGTCACTGCACTCCAATGGCCTCCACAGTCACCGGATCTCATCCAATAGAGGACCTTTGGGATGTAGTGGAGCCAGAGATTCGAATCATGGATGTGCAGCCGACAAATCTGCAGTAACTGAGTGATGTTATCATGTCACTATGGACCAAAATCTCTGAGGAATGTTTCCAACACCTTGTTGAATCTATGCCATGAAGAATTAAGGAAGTTCTGAAGGCAAAAGTGGGTCCAACCCGGTACTAGCAAGGTGTACCTAATAAAGTGGCAGGTGAGTGCATAATCTATTTTTCAATTGTGTGATTTCTAGGCAGAAGATGTCACTACTATTTGCGGAGAAATCCTTTCTAATGAAATATTCTTCATATGAAAGATCAGGTCTAGTAAGCACTATGCGTAGAACAAAAAATTTGGAGTCAAGTGATTTAAGACAAGAGTGCTAAAATTCTGACTCTTGAACACTAAGGCCCCTTTCACACGATCGGACCGTTCAGGTCCGCCTGTCAGTTTTGACGGCGGACCTGAACGGGCGCTCCATGTTAGCCTATGGAGCGTCGGATGTCAGCGGAGACATGTCCGCTGACATCCGACCCCGTCCGATCCGCTAAAAGCAGACGTATGGCTCTACGTCCAGATCCGTCGCTGGCGGATCGGATCGGGTGAGATCTGACGAAAACGGACACGCTGTCCGTTTTCGTCCGATCCCTCCATAGGCGGCAGCGGCGCCTGACAAGCCCCTCCCCGCTCAGTGAGCAGAGAGGGACCTGTCATCCGCCGGCTCAGCGGAGATCAACGGACAGATCTCCCGCTGAGCCGGCGGACCGAGGCGGGCTCCGTAGAAACGGAGCCCGCCTCGTGTGAAAGGGGCCTAAGTAGTTATGTTATCTTTTTAGAGACAATGATGTGAGTTTTGAGACTTTAACTTGCAATGTATTGTGATTTGAAATGTTGTCTTTGTATTTTGGATACAAAAGTAATGAGTACATATTGTCTGCATCAAAGACAAGTCTACATCTTTCAGCCAGAGTATCTCCAACACTTCAGCTCTTCTGGTCATTGTAATACTGCACTGTTCCCATGATGATCTGGAAAAAAAGCTAATTCCTCCCGTGTACTGCCTTCTTTACTTTTTGCTGTGTTACAAGCTGGGCTGCAAGTGTTGCTGCTTCACTTTAACTGCATTTTCGCTGGACACTACTGACTGCATTGTACTCTGGATACTGCAGTGAATCTGTTATTTCCTCTGAAGCCCCGTACACACGATCGGACTTTCCGATGGGAAATGTTGGATGTCAGGCTGTTGGCGGTAAATCCGACTGTGGGTATGCTCCATCGAACAATTGTTGTCAGACTTTCCGCGGACAAATGTTGGCTAGCATGTTTTCAAATTTTCCTCCAACAAATGTGTGTTGTCGAATTTTCTGATCGTGGGTACACAAGTCTGTCGGACAAAAGTCCAAAGTACAAACACGCATGCTCGGAAGCAAAGATGAGCCAGAAGCGGTCAGTCTTGTAAACTAGCGCTCATAATGGAGAATTAACATTCCTGACGTGGCAAATTATGAAATTTCCAAATGCAGCGCACAATTCTCTTCTTCTTTAATGGGATAATAATGAAGCTGCTGATACTGATGGAGTTATTGCAAATTAATTTTCAAAGGCTTTTTTTTTCTAGTGATATCAAGAATAATATTATTATGTTTTTTTATTTTTTATTTGGGCAAGTTACCACAACACCATTATCCCGTCGTTTTTAAGATCAAAGATACAACTATGTTGGTGTCCCTTGTCAATTTTACATTGTATTTTTTTAAATGTAACTGCCTACTCCCAAACTGTAATACAACACATAACCAAGTATTATTCTCCACAATTTTTTTTATTGTGCATTAAAAAAAAATAGACATGCTATCTGCCAATAGAACTTAACCAAAAGGTGCATTCTATGCATCCAAAAATATAGAAAATATAAATAAATAATAATAATAATAATAATAAATCAAATCATTATTCAACCAAAAAAACAATGTCAAAGCAATAACTCCAAGTCCAATAATAAATAACACGTTATCTCCTCCGCTTCCACAACATGTCTGGTTGATGAACGGCCGTTCAGAAAATAACTGAAAAGCACGAAATGAAAAGCGCAAACTGAAAAGCGCTAAATGAAAAACACGAAAAGAAAAGCGCGAATCAACACTAACCAAACTTCTACTAACACGAAATTAGCAGATGGAGCCCAAAGGGTGACGCTAAAGAGCTGAAAAACCACGTAGTACGTCTAATACATCACTATGTTCGTAATTGTTGGCCAACATTTGTGTGACCGTGTGTATGCAAGACAAGTTTGAGCCAACGCCCTTCGGACAAAATTCCACGGTTTTGTTGGCGGAAAGTCCGATCGTGTGTACGAGGCATGAGACTACTGGATTAGCTCCATTACCCATTTGTCTTTAATGGTATCTGCATTACTCATCCAGGTTGGGTTCACTGTGCCCCCTGGGTGAGGCTCAAGCGGTGACTGCCTGGCATAGGAGTAGCGTGTGGTTTTAGCCAGTCTAACTATTTGTTGGTTTTTCACCAGTTTTTCACCAGTCATACTCCATTAGCCCGGATTCCCACGCAGGCAAGCACACACATTATCTAGTAGACCACTAAATGTGAGTGTGTGTGGGACGGATGAGTAGTTGCCGCGGTGACGAGACAAAGTATGGTGGTGGATTGTGTTTTTTTTTTAACTCTCCTTTTTGTATGAATTTTTTACGTTTTTTCTCAATAAAGCCATGTACTACTTATGCTGCATTACTAACTTCCTGTTAGGGCTGCTGCTAGCCCTGTGTTTTTGGTTAAGACTCCCTACTGGCAGAACACAATAGTGCCGCAGGATGGATTCAGTGTTGATGGGGAATCAAGCAATTTTCTTTCAGAACACAATAGTGCCGCAGGATGGATTCAGTGTTGATGGGGAATCAAGCAATTTTCTTTCCTTCCACCCATAGAAGAAAAGAAAATTGTGTAATCTATGGCTTGCTTAAGTTACACTTCCAGGTATTTATTTAATCTCGATGAGATCACAGTACTCCCCCCTAACAATACCTTCAACTGTTTTTCTTTTCAGAAGGATGACACCATCTTTGCTCAGACACTATCTAGGATCTGAATCTATTTTTTGGATCAAGTTGCTCAGAGATGACACATTGGTGTAAATCCAGTGGCAGTGTGTCCATTATGGGAGCACAGGCGCCGCCCCTCTGTCATGCCACCCCACTCTATGAATAATGGATAGATTCATGCATTGCATGAATCTATCCATGGGCCCCGCCTCCACCCCCTATTCAGGCACCCTACCCCTTTTCAGACACCGGGAGCCTAAATTACAGCTGCAGGGGTGGGGGGGGTTGAAGCACCTGATAGGCTCTAATAGGCTTCAAAAAAGGTGCACTTGGAGCGCAGAGCATTGCGCTCACAGTCCACCCATGTGTGTTAGAAAAGCAAATGAATATTACATTTTTGTCCAGACCTGCTATTTGAATGGAATCCCAGGGTTTAACTACTTGCCGCCCGCGCTATAGCCGAAAGACGGCTGCAGTGTGGACCTTAAGTGCCGGGAGGCCGTCATATGACGTCCTCCTGAGCAAGTGCAGTCTGCGTGCTCTGTGATCACGGCCCCCTACCACGTGATCAGCTGTCAGCCAATGACGGCTGATCATGTGATGTAATCAGAAGCTCGGTAATCAGTATTTTTTTTCTTCACGCTGTCAGCGCGAGGGGAAAAAAAAGCCAATCAGCGGCTTCTGTTAGAGGGACATCTGTCCCTCACTCAGAAAGCCGCGGCTGTGCCCACCAGTGTCCCCTGCCAGTGCCCACTGTGCCACCTACCAGTGCCATCTATCAGTACCCACCAGTGCCACCTACCAGTGCCCACAATGCCACCTACCAGTGCCCACAGTGCCACCCATCAATGCCCACCAGTGCTGCCAATCAATGCCCATCAGCGTCTAATAATCAGTGCCACAGATCAGTGCTGCCTATCAGTGTCACCTACCAGTGCCTACCAGTGCCCATCAGTGCCACCTATCAGTGCCGCTTATCAGTGCCACCAGTGCCCTTCAGGGCCACCTATTAGTGCCCTTCAATGCCACCCATCTGTGCCCATCAGTGCCAACCATCAGTGCCACCCATCAGTGCCACCTCTCAGTGCCGCCTCATCAGTGCTTATCAGTGCCACCTATTAGTGCCCATTAGTGCCACCTTATCAGTGCCTATCTGTGCCCATCAGTGCCACCTATAAGTGCCCAGCAGCGCAGCCTCATCAGCGCACATCAGTGAAGGTGAAAAATTACCTGTTTTCAAAATTTTATAACTATGAACGTTTTGGGGGGGTTTTTTTCCAAATTTCGGTCCCTTTTTGTTTTATTTAGCAAAGAATAAAAAACCCAGCAGCAATTAAATACCACCAAAAGAAAGCTCTATCTGTGTGAAAAAAATGGTAAAAATTTCATTTGAGTAAAATGTAGCATGACCGCGCAATTGTCATTCAAAGAGTGACAGCGCTGAAAGCTCAAAATTGGTCTGAGCAGGAAGGGAGTATAAGTGCCCAGTAAGCAAGTGGTTAATTACAGTATGTCTGATATTTCCTGAACAAAAACCCCAATCACAGTTAGAATTTCGTTCTTTTTTGCTACTTTGAAAGTTTTTGTTACAACAGTTGAAAACAAATGTCGATTTGACCCCATTAGAAAAAAAATCAAATTCTACTAGTGTATGGCCAGTTTAAAATTTGAAATTATGAACAAGATAAACAAAAAAAAAAAACATCTTTTATCTGTTTCAAGCTTATAAACATCTGGTTAGTAATGTTCCAGGGATATAAGATAAAGTAATAAAAAAAAAAAAAATTGGCAAAAATAATAGAACATCTTCAGTAAAAAACTGTTTAAACATTCTATTTTAACATTAATGTCAGTAAGTCTATTATTACAAAATTTTTAATGATCATTCCATCAATAAAATATAATATAAATAAAAAAGGAATTTTAATGTTAATTGTAGATTAGCCTGCAGAGAAATGGTTTCTTTATCATTTGATGAACAAGCTTTTCATTATTTGCGTCCTAATGGAGTATATTATCTTTTGTCTAATCCTTTTATAATCTACTTAATGCATGATTTATGCTTTGCAGGATTCTTGCTTTTAATTAGGATTGCTTTTTTTTTTATCTATCCAGCCTCTTCCGTTCTGCCATAAAGACCAACTCTGGGCATTTTTTTATTATTAATATGGTCCCTAAAACAGTTAAAAAATGTTAAAAAAAAAATGTAGCTCATGCTGCAATACTTTAAGCTAGGTTCATGTTTGTCCAATGTGGGAACGCACGAAAAATTGCATGTGTTCCCGCAAGGCATGAAAATTCTCATCACTTTTTTAGGCACGTAGCGGTGCCAGTAGCTCCTGGGTTTAGTAACACTTTAATTAATTAATTAATCAACTTAATTTTTAAAGGCACCTCAAATCCCACGCATGCATTCGTTTTGTTGTGGTGCAATTTAACCACTTCAGTACAAGAATCTTTCACATCCAGGCCAATTTTCAGCTTTAAGCGCTATCGCACTTTGAATGACAATTGCGCTGCCATGCAACACTGTACTCATATGACATTTGTAGCATTTTTCTCACACAAATTGAGCTTTCTTTTGGTGGTATTTAATCACCACTGGGTTGTTTATTTTTTTATTTTTTTGCTAAATAAATTAGAAAGACCGAAAATATTGAAAAAAAAGTGTTTTTATTCACTTCTGTTGTAAAATTTTCCAAATATATCATCTTTTTTTCATAAATTTAGGCCAAACTGTATACTGCTACATTACTTTGGTGAACATAACCCATATCAGTGTATATTATTTAGTCTGTAGAAAAGTTACAGAGTCCACAAACTAACTATGGTATATACAGTATATCTGACAATTGATCAATCGTGATGTATTGACAGCTCATTTCTTGAGGCACAAAAATGCAAGGACAGTACAAATACCCCCCCTTATTAAATGACCCCTTTTTGGAAAGTAGACAATCCAAGGTATTTAGTAAGAGGTATGCCAAGTTTTTTATGTTGTAATTTGTTGTCACAATTTAAAAAAATATTAAGAAATTAGAAAAAAATATGTTTTCACATGAAGCTCTGTTGGACCTGGTAATCTCAAACCATGCAGAGCTTATTACTAATGTCCAGATAAAGGAACACCTGGGTAGCAGTGATCATAACATTATTTCATTTGATGTTAGCTGTAAACAAGAAATACATACGGGAAAGATAAAAACACTTAACTTCAAGAGAGCAAATTTTCCAAGGATGAGGGCTGCTCTCCAGGATTTAGACTGGGAGGGAATATTTGCATTGATAAACACAGAACAGAAATGGGAATTCTTCAAAAAGACTGTTTGGGACCTCACTGCAAAGTATATTCCCATGGGCAATAAGTTTAAAAGGCTAAAAACAAAACCTATGTGGCTCACGGCCAAAGTTATAGCAGCTATAAACAATAAGAAAAGAGCTTTTAAAAAAATATAAAAATGAAGGAACACTAGTGTCGTTTAAATGTTACAAATAATTTAACAGAATATGTAAAAAGTAAATTAAGGATGCAAAAATTCAAAAACTCAAAACGAACGACAGATTGCAAAAGATAGTAGGACAAACCCCAAAAAATTCTTCAAATATATTAATAGTAAAAAGGTCAGGTCTGAGCATGTAGGCCCTTTACAAAATAATCTAGAGTGGGTGACTGGGGACAAAGAGAAGGCAAATTTAATAAATACTTTATTCAGCTCTGTGTATACAAAAGAGCATGGGGGATCTCATGCCCATAATGGGGGTGGTAGTGACAGAGCCCCGAATGATCCACAATGGCTCAAAAGTGATATGGTCGAGAATTATTTAGACAGAATAAAAGTGGATAAAGCACCTGGACCTGATGGCATCAACCCATGGATCCTAAAAGAATTGAGTTCTGTAATTCAAATCCATTGTATCTAATTTTTAGGGACTCATTAATGACGGGAATAGTACCACTGGATTGGCGCAGGGCGAACGTGGTGCCTATATTTAAAAAGGGATCAAAGTCTTTACCAAGTAACTATAGACCTGTTAGTTTAACTTCTATAGTCGGGAAGATACTGGAGCGTTTAATAAAAGACCACATAGACGAGTTCTTGCTGGAAAAAAACATTTTAAGCAACAGACAGCATGGATTCATGAAAGACAGAAGTTGTCAGACAAACCTGATTTCTTTTTATGAAGAGGTAAGTAAAACCTTGGACAGAGGGGTAGCTGTGGACGTAGTATACTTGGATTTTGCAAAAGCGTTCGACACAGTTCCCCACACGCGGCTCATGTGTAAGGTAAAGTCTACAGACTTGGAAATATCAGTTTGTAAATGGACAGAAAACTAAAAGACTAAAAGACAGAATTCAGAGAGTAGTGGTTAATGATTCTTACTCTGAATGGTCTAAGGTTATCAGTGGTGTACCCCAAGGTTCAGTGCTGGGACCCTTACTTTTTAATATCTTTATAAATGATATTGGGTCTGGGATTGAAAGTAACATTTCTGTCTTTGTAGATGACACTAAGCTATGCAGTGGAATAACGACCTTACAGGATGTCTCCAATTTACAAGCCGACCTCAATGCACTGTCTATTTGGGCGACTATGTGGCAGATGAGGTTGAGAAATGTAAAGTGATGCACTTGGGGGCTAAGAATATTCATGCATCATACATACTAGGGGGAGTACAACTGGGGGAATCCGTGCTGGAGAAGGATCTGGGGGTTTTGGTAGATCATAAGCTCAATAATAGCATGCAATGCCAAGCTGTGGTTTCCAAAGCGAGCAAAGTCCTTTCTTGTATTAGGAGAGGTATGGACTCCAGAGAGAGAGATATAATTTTGCCCCTGTTCAAATCATTAGTAAGACCTCATCTGGAATATGCAGTTCAGTTTTGGGCACCAGTTCTCAAAAAGGATATGTGGGAACTGGAGAAAGAGCAGAGAAGGGCAACCAAACTGATAAGAGGCATGGAGGAACTCAGCTATGAGAAAAGATTAGACTAACTGAATTTATTCTCTCTTGAGAAGAGGAGATTAAGGGGGGATCTAAACAACATGTACAAATATATAAGGGGTCCATATAGTGAACTTGGTGTTGAGTTATTCTCTTTACTGTTAACCCAGAGGACACGGGGGCACTCTTTACGTCTAGAGGAAAAGAGATTTCATCTCCAAATACGGAAAGGTTTCTTCACAGTAAGAGCTGTGAAAATGTGGAATAGACTCCCTCCAGAGGTGGTTCTGGCCAGCTCAGTAGATTGCTTTAAGAAAGGCCTGGATACTTTCCTAAATGTACATAATATAACTGGGTACTAACATTTATTGGTAAAGTTGATCCAGGGAAAATCCGATTGCCTCTTGGGGGATCAGGAAGGAATTTTTTCCCCTGCTGTAGCAAATTGGAGCATGCTTTGCTGGGGTTTTCTGCCTTCCTCTGAATCAACTGAGGGTATAAAATTGGGTATATTGGATTGTACGATATTTTTTTATTTTATTTATTTATTGTTTTTAAGGTTGAACTGGATGAGCTTGTGTCTTTTTTCAACCTGACTAACTAGGTAACTATGTAAACTGTTACCAGGGCAGTGCAGCGTCCTCATATAACTGGTGTGGTGGTGATCAGGGACAGTACTGGTGACAGTATGTTAAAAAAGAATCAATATTTTTTTTATAAATTTTGTTACACTTTTTTTTCTTTTTTATTAAATTGTTTTATTTATTTTTTAACACACTGTGAGCAGAGCAATACAGTATTTTTTCAGCACAATATCTCATGGCAGCCTCAAGTGGTCATTTGGAATATGGCTTTCTTATAGGAATGGAGCTGAAGCGCATGTGCGCAAAATGAATCAGCGATTCTGAGAGGAAAAGCTGTGCATCTCTGAGCTGGGCCACACAGTGAAGATCACTGGAGGATCGATTCACACTTTGCCATTTTTGTTTGTTGCGGTAACAATGAATGTCACTGTAATGCCCCGTACACACGAGCGGAAATTCCGCCAGCAAAAGTCCAATGAGAGCTTTTGGTCGGAAATTGCAACCGTGTGTATGCTCCATCGGACTTTTGCTGGCAGAATTCCAGCTAGCAAAAGATTGGGAGCAGGTTCTCTATTTTTCGGTCGATAAAAGTTCCTATCCGAAAATGCGTTCGTCTGTATGCAATTCGGACACGCAAAAAGTCACGCATGCTCGGAAACAATTCAACGCATGCTCGGAAGCATTGAACTTCATTTTCTTGGCTCATCGTAGTGTTGTACGTCACCGCGTTCTTGACGGTCGAAAGTTCAGAGAACTTTTGTGTGAGCGTGTGTATGCAAGCCAAGCTTGAGCGGAAAGCATCCAAGATTTTTCCGACAGAAATTCCGCTCATGTGTACGCGGCATAACACGCTATTGCATGTGGGCTGATCTAATTTAAGACAAAAAAAATGTACAATGAAAGTATTGTTGTCCTTTAAATTAGTACACATAATTATTAGTTATTAGTGTGTATGAAGCATTGATAATGGGAGAATTTTTAAGGATTCTCCCTCTTTCTATAATTTATTGGAAGAAATACAAAAAGCACACCAAGATTTAAGTATGAATATGCACGACTCTTGTATTTAGAAAATGTTTACTCATCCCTGAAATCAGCTTAAAAAAAGACTGAAAACAACTTTTAAAATGACAATACCCTGTTAAGGTTTATATGAGATTTTAGTGATTAAAGCGGCGCTCCACCTAAAAGGGGATGCTCCACTTGTTTGGCCCCCCCCTCCACTGCCACATTTGGCACTTTTGGGGTGGGGAGGGGGGACCGGGTACCTGGTTTTGACAGGTACTTGCTCCCACTTCCGGGTAAGATCACCGCATGGCGATCTACAAAATTTCTTTCCCCTGCCTCCTTCCTCCGCTGCCTTCTGGGAGACACAAAAAGGTCCCAGAGGATGGCGCGACCATTCAGAAAGTGCAGCGCAACTCGTGCATGTGCAGTCAGAAACAGGCTGTGAATCCGCAAGACTTCACTTCCTGTTTTCCTTACTACAGATGCTGGTGCCTACCCCCGAAGCCAATTGACGAATCGGCTAGGGGTGCCGACATTGCAGGAATCCCTGGACAGGTAAGTCTCCTTAAATTAAAAGTCAGCAGCTTCAGTATTTGTAGCTGCTGACTTAAATTTTTTTTTTTTTACAGACTGGAACTCCCCTTTAACCACTTCCCGCCCGGCCTATAGCGGAATGACGACTGGGCGGTGGTTCAGTTATCAGGATAACAGCCGCCACACAGCCGTGGGGGTGCGCATCGCGGCGATCGGTGGTGCGGTGTGTCATTCTGACACACCGCTACACCAATCTCAGTAAAGAGCCTCCAACAGAGGCTCTTTACCACGTGATCAGCCGTGTCCAATCACAGCTGATCACAGTGTAAACAGGAAGAGCCGGTGATCGGCTTCTCCTCACTCGCGTCTGACAGGGGGGGTCTGCGCTGATTGTTTATCAGCGCAGCCCCCCCCCACGGATGCCCACCCAGGACCACCATCATGCCGCCCAGGACCACC
This sequence comes from Aquarana catesbeiana, assembly GCF_042186555.1. NCBI lineage: Eukaryota > Metazoa > Chordata > Amphibia > Anura > Ranidae > Aquarana > Aquarana catesbeiana. The sequence goes on from NC_133330.1 coordinate 312,764,714, forward strand.
AGGGAAGAAGAGAACATGTGAAAGGCCAGGTATGTACACCATGGCCATCCACATATGAAAAAAATTGCACAATACATACCAATCAGTGCCCACAAATGGGCACTGACTGGCAACATTATGGTCAGGCTAAAATCAGGGGCATAACTAGAAATAGCAGGGCCCCATAGCAAAATGTTGTATGGGGCCCCCCTGCAGACAGGCCCCCCCCCCCACAGCTGCCCTAGTGTCAATGCAGCGTGACCTGTGCCACATACAGCGTGACCTGTGCCCAATGCAGCGTGACCTGTGCCCAATGCAGCGTGACCTGTGCCCCATACAGCGTGATCTGTGCCCAATACAGCCTGGTCTGCCTGTGCCCCATACAGCCCCACCTATGCGGAGGAAGAGGCAAGCCACCCGGATCAGCAGAGAGCGGGATTGTCCGCTGTAATAGCTTTCATTTTAATTTCCTGTCTTCCCGGGGCTCATCGTCACATAGCCCCACTTCTTGGCCCGACGCCTTTGATGACGTCACATGTCCCGCATTGGATCGGCCTTCTGTCTATCAAAGGCACTGGGCCAAAAGGTGGAGCTATGTGACATGAGCCCCGGGAACACTGGAAGTTCTAATGAAAGCTCTTACATCGGGCAATTCAGCTCTCTGCTGATACGGACAGCTCGCCTCTTCCTTTCCTCTCTCTTCCCCTGGCTGGGAGACGGTGCCGGCGGTGCTCTTATCCTCACTGGGCCCCACTCGGCTGCGGGCCCCATAGCGCCCGCATGGGTCGCTATGGTGGTAGTTACGCCCCTGGCTAAAATAAAGTGATGCCCAGCAATGCCACCCATCAGTGTCATCAGTGCCACCTCTCAGTGCCCATCCATGCCCATCAGTGTCCACCTATCAGTGACCATAAGTGCCCATCTGTGCGACCTATCAGTGCCACCTATAAGTACCCATCAGTGCCACCTATAAGTGCCCATCAGTGCCGCCTATGAGTGCCCATCATTGCGGCATATCAGTGCCGCCTATCAGTGCCTATCAGTGCTGCCTATCAGTGCCCATCAGTGCCTCCTATCAGTGCCCTTCATCAGTGCTCATCAGTGCCACCTCATCTGTGCCACCTCATCGGTGCCGATCGGTGCCACCTTATCAGTGCCCATCAGTGCAGCCATATCAGTGCCCATCATTGAAGAAGAAAACTTACTTATTTACAAAAAAATTAACAGAAACAAAGAAAACGTAATTTTTTTCAAAATTTTTACTTTTTTATTTGTTGCGCAAAAAGTAAAAATCGTAGAGGTGATCAAATACCGCCAAAAGAAAGCTCTATTTGTGGGAACAAAATGATAAAAAAAATTTTGGGTACAGTGTAGCATGACCACGCAATTGCTATTCAAATTGCGACAGCGCTGAAAGCTGAAAATTGGCCTGGGCAGGAAGGTGCGTAAGTGCCTGGTATTGAAGTGGTTAAAGTGGATGTAAACCCAATGTCATCCTTTCTAAACTACTGCCATAGGGGTTATCTATAAGGATATATACGCCTCCTGCATGTATCTTTACCTGTCAAATGTCTCCCCTCTGTCTGTTATGAGACCCGAAAAACTGCAGATTCTGTGGGCGGGTCTGTTGTCTGGAGCTCGGTGGGTGGAGTCATGATGTCAGTAGACTCCCCGCCCACCTCTACACTCCCCTTGTCAATCTGCATTTTCTCCTGTGTATTTCTTACACTGAACTTCTGCTATGATCTCTAACATCCAGTGAAAAGACAGAAATGTAACACATGACTTCAGCATGCCAAATCATTAAAAAGGGAATTAAAAAATAATGCATGTCTTAGGCTAGTACACGAGATATGTAAATCACCTGTCACTCACAGCAAGGGGGAGGATTTGACAAAGTTTTTCTCAGTTTGTCAAGATTTATCTCACTGAACAATAAAAGAGGATTGCTCAGAGATGGATTAACTCTGTGTGGCAAGACTGGGCTCAAATGATAGGAAATCTTATACTCTACAGTATGATATCAAAAGAAAAAAAAAAAAAATTCGGATTTACATCCACTTTAAGGCTGGCCATAGATGGAGTGAATTTATTTCTTGCAACAACATGAATCACTCCCGCGGAGCCATTGTGTTTTCCCGTGGGGAGGGGGTGGCATGGGGAGACGTGCCCGCCGGGAGTACGCAATGATTACTGCTAGCGGCTATAACAGCCGCCAGCAATAATCGCATGTAAAATCCAACAGACTGGTTGTACCCTAGTTGATCGATCAATCAGCTTGGGTACATTCAGCCTGCCCATACATGGTTTAAATCTCAGCCGGTCCCTGCTAAATCAGCTGAGATTCTAATCCTCCATGGCCGATTTAAGCTTAGATCTACTGCAGTAGTACTTGGAAGAACTGCAAAATTATTTTATCCAGAAGTGGAAAATATTCTATAACTTTTCTACAAACCTTTCTGTTCTAACATTGGCGGTACCATTGCCTTATACAATTTTGCTACAAGAAATATGACAGTTTGCAATTTTAAAAGCTAGTCTGAGAGTGTGCACAATACAATTGTTGGTTTTGCACATAGTTCCACTTCATCAATAGACAAATATCTTTAAAAATATACCTGACCTGAACTACAAAGTTTTAGAGCAAACAGTATAACTGAACTTGTGCTGTCTGCAAGTACCTGTGCTGGTCCTTAAAGCGATATTAACCACAAAATGTTGTATATTGCAGCTTACCAATCATTAGATGTGGTGGCTGCATTTGTTTTGGAGTTTTTTTTGTTATTTTTCCCTCTGCCTTCACCTGGTGATCTGGCTAGTAACACATCCCCATACTTACTAACTTTAGAACTTGGGAATAAGGGATACTTTAACCACTTCAGCCCCGGAAGGATTTACCCCCTTCCTGACATTTTTTGTGATTCGGCACTGCGTCGCAATAAGCGTATATTGATAGGTTTGCGCGAAAGTTATAGCATCTACAAAATAGAGGATAGATTTATGGCATTTCTATTAAAAATGTTTTATTTTTTACTAGTAATGGCGGCCATCTGCGATTTTTATCGGGACTGTGACATTATGGTAGGCAGATTGGACACTTCTGACACTATTTTGGCATTTATACAGCAATCAGAGCTACAAATAGCCACTGATTACTGTATAAATGACACTGGCAGGGAAGGGGTTAAACACTAGGGAGCGATCAAGGGGTTAAGTGTGTTCCCTGGATGTGTTCTAACTGTAGGGGGGATGGGCTCACTACAACATGACAGGGATCACTCTTTCCGATGACAGGGAGCAGTAGATCCCTGTGATGTTGCTAGGCAAGAACAGGGAAATGCCTTGTTTACATCTCCCCGTTGTGCCTCTAGGCGGTCCAGTGATGGTCCAGCTACTGTTGCTAAGCAACAGTAGCTGCAGCGCTGCTTTGGAATGCTTTTCTATAGGACAGCCGGGCGGGAGGACTGGAGTGATTCAGGTCTAGTGTGCCTGTGTGGTCTTCCTCCTATTTGATTCCCTGTTATTTGGCAAACTATGCAGTGGGCGCTGCTTGTCCATTACAATTGAACCGGCTGCAGTGACACCCTGGAGCAGAGGCACCCGGTGCAAGCGGCACCCCCGGCGGAGTGCTGTGAGGTCTCCCTGCTAGTCCTGCCCAGTGCCCTAACAGCCTATGTCTTTCCTGCGTGAGGCATCACAGAGAAGCGAAGTCTTCAAAGAAGGCCCTGGACTTAGGTGGGGTGCGGAGGAGGCCCTGGGCTAGGGAGGATGCAGAGGAGGCCCTGGAATGGGGTGTGCAGTGAAGGCCCTGGGCTGAGGGGGGTGTGCGGAGGAGGCCCTGGACTGGGGGGTGCAGTGAAGGCCCTGGGCTGAGGGGGGTGTGCGAAGGAGGCCCTGGATTGGTGGTTGCAGTGAAGGCCCTGGGCTGAGGGGCGTGTGGGAAGGAGGCCCTGGACTGGGAGGGTGCAGAGGAGGCCCTGGACAGGGGGGGTGCAGAGGAGGCCCTGGACTGAGGGGGATGCAGAGGAGATTCTGGAGTAGGGGGGTGCAAAGGAGGTTCTGGAGTGGGGAGGTGCAGAGGAGGCCCTTGACTAGGAGGGGAGTACACAGGAGGCCTTGAACTGGGGGGGTGCAGAGGAGGCCCTGGACTGCGGGATGCAGAGGAGGCCCCGGACTAGGAGGGGAGTACACCGGATGCCTTGGACTAGGAGAGGAGGTCAGAGGAGGCCCTGGACTAGGGGACTGGGTGCAGAGGAGGCCATTGACTTTGAAATGGTGGTTGGTGTGGCAAAGGCCCCTGAATAGGGAGGGTAAAAGAGAGATATTGGACTAGGTGAGGGGGTGCCTGGAGGTCCCAGATTAGGAGAGAGGGTGTCTGGAGGCCCTTGACTATGAGAGAGAGATCGTCCCTATGGACTAGGAAAGAGGGTGCCTAAAGGACCTTCCAGCTTCAGGGAGAAAGAGCCTGGATTTAAAGCCTGGGTTGAGGAAGAGCCTGCCTGGGCCTCGGAGGGTGAGTTCACAACAAAAAAAAGGGACATTTATCAATTGTCGCAAGTAATGCCAAACAAAAGCAGAGAAACAGGCCGTGTGATAGATTTTTTATAGGAGAAGTACAGCCAAAGCCTGTTTGGTTGTATTTCTCCTGTTGATCACATCAGTGCAGATTGTTTTGCACTCCTGTGACCCATTTTCAGCTGACAACAGACCCTCTCTCGGCTGATGTCACAGAGCTGGTCCAGGCTAGGGAAAGATCGTAACCATATGGTTAGGATCCGCTCACATGCCTGGACTGGCACTCAGCTCAGCCTCTCAGCGAGCCACTGAGAGCCTGAGCCAGCCACTCCCGCCCCTTCCGCAGCCCAGTTTTTCAGTGAGCACCGAGGGGGGGGGGGGGGCTTTGCAGAAAGCCAGAGACTGACAGCCACCAGCTCTCTGCTCAGGAAACTGAATGATCGGCTGTTAGATTACTTGGTTCTCAGCCTTTGAGTGGGCAGGGACAGATGCAGCATCTACCTAGGCAAGTATGATTCATAAATAAAATTCCCATACTTCTCTTTTAATTACCCATTATCTCCTCTTTCCAGCTATCTGGCCCACATGACAATTAGGCCTCATTTACATGGAGCATATGCCTCCATGCCCAGTGTGATGACCGTGTACCCTGTGGGGATACTTGGTGTTTTGTGCATCCCTGTGCAGGCAATCCAGTCAAAGTTAATTCGGACGCAGCAGCTGCATGGACATAGTTGAATGTCAAAATTTGACATGTATCCAAACGCATAGTGTCTGTATTCGGATCTGTGCACCCACTTCTATAGGTGAAGCTCTCTGGTGGATGCAGATGCAGCAAAAAGTGACTGAGCATACAGGATCGGTCTGAATGATCCCTTAGGAGAATTTATCAAAACTAGAGCAGACAGAATTTGGAGCAGCTGTGCATGGCAACCAATCAGCTCATAGCTTTTATTTTTAAAGCTGAACAAGCTGAAGATAGAAACTGATTGGTTGCCATGCACAGCTGTTCCAGATTCTGACTGCACCAGTTTTGATAAATTCCCCTCACCGTGTTTTACATTTCTTACTGCTGACTGCAGCATTATAAGTACAGCTCATCCTTTGTTAAAGTGGTTATAAAGGCACAACATTCTATGCATGAAGGTAAAAAACCTTCTGCAGCAGAAACCCCCCCCCCCCAGCCCCACCTAATACTTATCTGAGCCCCCTCTCAATTCAGCGATGTCCACGAGAGCCTTGGCTGTCCGAGGACTCGCACTCCTGATTGGCTTTTGACAACAGCCGGAGTCATTGGCTCACACTGCTGTCAATCAATCACAGCCAATGAGCCAATCAGAAGATGGAGGGAGAGGAGTAGAGCCATGGCTCCGTGTGTGAATTGACACACAAAGCTGCGGCTTGGGAGCGCGCCTGCATGGGTGACCCCATAGCAAGCTGCTTGCTGAGGAGCTGGCCCCTCCCTCTTTCTGGGCATGTTTATTGTTTAGAAAAAAAAAAAAAACAAGACTTTAATATCACTTTAAGGTTAGCTGTGTGTAGAAAAGGATATGCAATAGAACAGTTTTATTTTATTAAAATGAGTATTCTGCAGTTTGTACTGTCTGCTACATACTCACTTGTGGCACAGTAATTAAAGCATATGGCCCTTTAAGCCCCTCCCACTGTTGATGCAATCTAACCACACCCACAGTTTTGGTGTAGCGCCTCTATATTGCCACATACCATTCTTCTTGGGGGGGTGCAAAAAAAATGACCAGCCCCGGGTGCCAGATGTGCTAGCCACGCCACTGGAATACAGATTGCACCTGCCTACATACTCATGGAAAGTATTGTTTTAAGTAAGATGGTTGACTCATAGACTAGCAATATTATGAGGAGCAGTAAAGGACAACCATTGTTTAGTACTGCAAAGCAGGAAGTGGAGCCTGAGTATGTAATAAGCACATAAGACTGCCTCATATATACATATATAAATACATTTTATACATGGAATCTGAGGTTTTTTTTCCCCTATCCATGCGTCTGGCCCCTTTCAGGACACCAGTGCATGGATTTCAATGTGGAGGGGCTGTTTTTTGAAGCACCGATTAGAGCCAGAAGCTCAAATAGTCTTCAATATAGGGTGGCTTCAGGTGAAAGAGAGTGCGCTCCGAGCCCACCCAGGTGTGTTTCAACACTGAATCAATATTCGCTGTTGTAACACTGATCCTTCTCCCGGCCAATCAAGAAGCGTGTTTTGACACCGGTCACCCAATTGGCTGAAAGGCCAGGCGATCCTATTGGATGCCTAGGAGGAGGGGGGAAGCTGGAAGCCACCATGGAGGAGAGGACTCGTAGCTGAGCCACTGCACCACGCTGCCTGCTTCCAGCTACGATGGGGTAAGTGCATTGGTGTGCGCAGCCTGTTGCATTAGGGTGTGCACACCAGAGCACAATCACACATTCGTGTATATCAGCAGAGCAATGGATTGTGTCAGTAGAGCAAAGATTGGTGTTAGTAGGGCAGTGGACGATGTCAGTAGTTATTTTATTTTTATTATTTTTTACAATTCTATTTTTTTAATTATTTTTTACAATATATATATATTTTTTTTATTATTTTTTTTAGGAGCCTGCCACTGGTGAAATGAAAGTCAAAATGAAGGACCAGTAAAAGCTGTAGTGGACCCAGAAGATCAATGATTCTGAAAGTCTAGGTTTCTCAGGACACTTTGGTGGACTATTTCACAGAACTGGAGGAATGTTTGGTGGCACAGGTATGCCTTGTTGAAATAACCTTTCTATAGGGTTATAGAAAGGTTCAAAGGTTCATGGTTGCTATCTTGCCCTTTCTGTCCTACATTTTCAGGACTCTAGGGACATTATAGTAAACTGCTGAAGTTCTGCAGTTCTCCTACAATACCTTTTTTCTGAGTTGCTAAAATGTAACGTTTAGTAATATAATTCATCTACACAGGTATGTTTGTCTGTAAATCCCTGAAGATTTGGTTTACTATTACAGCCATGACTGGTCTACGGCTGCAATTATCACATTACTTAGCACTGTTGTTACATTTGCGAAAAAGTGCCTTTGATTTGTAGTGAATAATTTTCTCATTTAATAGAAAAACATCAACTAATGAAGACCATTTTTCAAGAACTGCCAAATAGGAGACAGCAAAGGACTGTGTTATAGTCTGGTCAACAAGCTGCACAACCACAGACCACTCTCAATAATGATGCGGTTTTCCTCTGTTCTTGATAAATGGTCTTGCTGATATACAGAAATGAGCTAGTCAGGTGGTAGAAAAATAAAGCGGTGGTTCTTAAGGGTTGCCCATAGACATAGAAGGGAGATCATTAATTTGGGTATGATTTAGAGTTCTTTCACATTGGCATTCAGTCTGGATCCTTCTATCAGTTTTTTTGATGGATCCAAACTGAAACACAATGTATTGTATGTTTCTAGGCAGGCGGATGATAACAGATTGAAGTCCAATTACATCTGCTTACTTCCAAGTTCTGAGCCTCAACAACTGATGTAAAGTATCCAATTTTAATGCTTTTTTTTCCGTTTTCGTGAAGGAACCAATGACGCTCACGTAAAAGGACCCCCTAAAGGTTCTGATAATCCGGCACTGATAATTTTTAACGTAATGCTTGTGCTTGTGTAGACCCCAATGCACTGCTTTTGCAGTGCATTGGGGAGTCGTAAAAACGCGCATCAATCACAAGTTTTTACCATCCACTGCCTCCACCACCCAATCCACCTTCACCCTTCCCCTCTCTAGCCACATGCATAAACAAGGCCTTTACGTTCATTCTTCACATGTCTGGTTTTGTAGTTGTTGAAGAAAATAGGAATAGGTGGACATTAGCATAAACAAAAAACATATTTCTTTGCTAAGCCCCGGTTCACACTGGTGCGAAACCAGCGCAATTCCTGTGCAGATTCCTGCATCGCATCTGACTCGAAGGCAATTCACACTGACATCTGCAAACTGCTGCGGGTGTCAATGTAAAGTTAATGACACCCCCAAATCAATTTTCAAAGAATGCAGAGCGAACTGTGAAATCAGATGGGATCAAATCGCATGGGTCTGAACACCCAATGCAGTCCGATTCCAGTGCGGACCAAAAAAATGGTCCTGCACCATTTTGGTGCGAATGCAATGCGATTTCAGCCATACAAACTGTATAGCTAAATTCGCATTGCACAGCCATCGCATGGGATGTGCATTGCAATGAGATGCAAATCACATGCGATGTCTGGCATCACATAATTGTGAACCCAGCCTAAAACAGAACATCTGTAAGGCTAGGTTCACAGTTGTGGGTGGTTGCCGCTGCAGGTCCGGACCTGTTCCTGCAGCAGTAAAACGCTCTGCCACTCAGGAGATGCATGGGGGTACCATTAATCCTAACAGCACCCCCGCACACTGGAAAATGCAGCAAGGTTTCCTTGCACTGGGAACCGCACTACACTTATGGTTTCCACGCGGGCCATGCTTTCAGGGAAGATGCTGAGACCTTTTCCTTGTGCTTTCTGGAGGCACAGCAGCCCATTCAAATCAATAGGCTGCCATGACATCAGTTTACATCTGTTTATGTCTGAAAAAAATGGCACAAACCTTTTCTGTTTTATCTGCGGACATAAACAGACTCAAATGTAAGCAGATGTTATTGGACGTACATCCATTTTTATCTGCCCGCTCATAGACATACATTGTGCAACATGATTGAATATCCCTTTAGAACAGTGGCGGAGGACTTTACTCATATAGGGAGCTTTTAGTGTGACCACCAACATCATCAAAGGGCCACTTAACGCTTAGTGACATACCAGTACGTCGCCCCAAATTTGAGTGGTTATACCAGGATGATGTCATCAACCATGGTTTGAGATAAGATGCAGGTATGGCAAATTTTACATAGTTACATTTCAGCCAGCAGTCGTCTTTCTTGTAAAAGCAATCCTAGTGGCTAATTTGCCGCTGGATTGATTTTAGAAGCAGTGAGAGGGGACAACCCCCCCAGCTGCCTTCTGCGGCCTTCTTAGGCTCTCTCATCCCACCGCTGAACCCAAGAGTCCTGCCGGTTGACCATAGAGCTGGAACAGCCTAATCATTACTATGGTCTGACGAGTATCTTGTCACTTCCAGATTCACCAGATGTCATCAAACCATGGTTTGAGATAAGATTCAGGTATGGCAATTTTTACATAGTTACATTTCAGCCGGTAGTCGGCTTTCTTGTAAAAGCAATCCTAGTGGCTAGTTAGCTGCTGGATTGCTTTTACAAGAAGTGGTTGGGGAAATTCCCCCTCCCGCCGCCTTCTGTGGCCTTCTCAGGCTCTCCTGTCACACCGGGGAACCTGAGAGTACATCAATCAGGAAGCAGGTTTTGACGCCGGACACCCGATTGGCTGAAAGGACAGATCCTACTGGATGCCTAGGGGGAGGAGGGAAGGAGCTGGAAGCCGCTATGGAGGAGAGATCAATCAGAAACGAGCTGCTGCACCACACTGCCTGCCACCTGCCATGATGGGGTAACTGCCGGACCAACCGGCAACCAGCGGGGGGTGGTTGTTTGCCCCCCCCAAACAAAAAAATCAGCTGCCACTGGACTTTAGCTGAGGCATGCAGCTGGAAAAAGCAAAATAAGTGCTGTGTATCCGTCAAATTTTTTTTTATTAATTCGTTTCATATATCAGTACAAATAGGGTAATGCATAATGCAGGTATAAGATATTGCTAAATTCATATATGTACACATATGTTAAAATGGCACAGTGGTTCATAGCAATGACTTGTAAGACACCAAATTCTTGAATCCATATTCACATAGTATATAGGACAAAACAGGATTGTATTAGCACAGTATAGTAGAACAAAATTGTAAAAAAAATAATAAAGTTCAATAATGTAAAAAACATGATTGTAGCATTTCAAAGCTTGACATGTTTCGTGGATTCCTCCCACTCATCAGGAGCAGATGTGTAAGAAGTGTCTAAAAAATACAAGTGTATGAACAGTAAGTCTGACAGAAAAAAGAAAAAAGAAAAAAGGGGGGGGGGGGTGGAGAAAGAAATGTCCACCCATACTTACAGATTAACTATGAGTATGGAATGTGGTGTTGAACACTGAAGTTGACTCTGGGCATCGTCTGGATTCAAGAATGTGGTGTTTTACAACTCATTACTATGAAGCTTTATGCCATTTTAACATATGTGTACATATACGAAATTAGCAATTCATAGATGTAAAAACAAACCTTGGTTTGAGAGTAACTTGGTTTGAGAGCGTTTTGCAAGACAAGCAACATTTTTTAATAAATTTTGACTTTATATACAAGCAATGTCTTGATATACAAGTAGTGTCATGTCACAATTGAGTATAAAAAAGAAGAGAGGCGCCTCTAAGTGTAGCAATATGGGTACATTTAATGAAGGTACAACATTTAGCAACAAATTGCTACGCTTAGAGGCGCCTCTCTTCTCTTTTATACTCTGTAGCTCCTGCTGGAATTTGCTTATGTAGCACTGGTAGATTTTCCAATTTACTGCTTCTAGGTAAATTTAGTGGATTATCTGTGCTGTACATAGTTCAGATCTAATTTACAGTTAGATTTGCCTCTGTTCCAGTTTGGCTGTGTTGTGTGTAGTTCCACATTCTGCCTGTGGGTGTCGTTGTCACTATGGGTTGGTGTTGGAAAACAACAGGCTGAAACATATGAGTGCTCTTCTGTCCCGGTGACAACTTGGCGGAGGTGGTCCTCCGGGTTGCATTCTGGGAGAGAGTATTTATGGGGCAGACGCCATGTTTCAAAGAGCTTTACCTCGTGGTCCTCCTGGCCTAGAGGTATGTGTCAGTGAGTTCTATCTCGTGGCCCTCCGGCTTGGAGGGTTGCGTTGCGGCAGCCGAGCGGGTAGACCCAGAAGCCTGTCTGGGGCCTGCTATTACTGGGATGGTCCTGTGCTGTCTGTCCTGCGGGAAGAAGCCGGACAATCGGGAAGATCCAGGGGAGGACCCATCTTGGAAGGGACCATGCAAGGCTGGTCTTAAGAAGGGTCTGGTGACTCGATTGGAGGACGCATCCTAAAATACTCTACCGCACAAGTACTGCCGGGTTGGCTTAAAGGTTCTGGTACTGTGTTTGCTGTTCATCGAAAACTACTACATCCTGTGGCAGAGGATCGTACAGTTTTGTTTCATCCAAGTCTGTGGCAGAGACTTATTGTTCGTGCTGCGTACCGGCTGCTAGGTTGGTGAGAGAGACCTATCCGGGGCGGGCAAAAAATTTATCCTGAGCTGAGGATATATTCATCCCAAAGATTTCAATTCCTTAGTGCTACGCCAAGAAAGGTATTTGAACTTCCCTGCAACTCTTCTTCTACCTCTTTCCTGCTACTTCTTCCAGTTATCTCCCATTAAAGCATTGGGAAAGTACTCAAGGGACTGGTTTATACATATGTCTGATAATAAGCTCAATGGGACCCTAGACCCGGTACTGGTGAAATTACAGGTAAAAAGGTGACGGTAACAGCCCGCTAAAAATCAGCAGCTCCACCGTGAGTTAGTGCTACACTTATAATCCCCTTGTGGAGGCTTCCATTTGTGGATGGACATTTTATGGTTACACAACCTATCACATTGCTATAATCTTTTTATATGGACTATAAACTGAAGGACCTATGAATGAATGGTTGTGGAATGAATCATTTCTTATAGGGAAATTCGCTTTGATATACAAGTGCTTTGGATTATTAGCATGTTTCTGGAACAAATTATGCTCGCAATCCAAGGCTTTACTGTATCTTATACCTGCATTGTGCATAACCCTATTTGTACTCATATATGAAACAAATAAATTGTATTTTTATGGATACACAGTACTTATTTTGCTTTTTCCAGCTGCATGCTTCATCTAAAGTCCCAACCCTTTTTCATATTTTTCTCGCAAACCAGGGATGGAGGCCTTTGACTCTACATGTCTTGTGCCTCATTCAAAGTCTCAAACCTCTGTTCATTTCAACCTGCATGGACTATTCCTGGGTGTGCCTGTCTTGTGTGTGGTTTATTGATGCCAATACCAGTGGAGCCTTAACAAAAAGAACTGTAAAAATAAAAAGGGGGTGGGGTGCACATTTCCTATGCAGAAGGTGTCCAATTATAATCAATCCAAGAAATTACCACACTACAAAATAATTCTTGTTCGATGTATGAGGTTTATATTCTTTTGAGTTGATTGAGTTAATTCTCAGTTTTGAGTGCCCTCACTCTTCATCAGGTGCATGTACCTGACAAAAAGCGGGGACACTCAAAACTGCTATACAAATGTATATACATTGAAAAGAAAAAAATGTCATACATCAAGTCATAATTATTTTGGAGCAAAAAAGGGGGGTTTCACCAAATCAGATTGGAACAGTGCAGTAGCCACATCCCTAGGATATATTAGGAAAAAGAAAAATCCCCCTTCAATGGGTCTTTGGAGGCCACATACACTGGTATATTATGAAAAATAGTTTATTGAATATACATGAAAGTCTACGATCAAACAGAATGATCGATATTAAAAAACATCAAAATTATTGCAGAATATACATACATGTGAAGAAAACAACAACAAAAAACAATTTACATGAAAAAATATGACAGAGATAATGATACTCTCCAGTAGATAGTAATCCCTGGTACCCAACGCGTTTCTGGTTAAGCACCTTCGTCAGGGGTATAGGACAGAGGTAGATAGAGTCATAAATTGTTTTTACTCTAAAAGATAAAAGGTCATATCAGAAAATTGTACGGCCAAGAATGGGATATGCGTAGTAGCTATAGAAGTTAGATGAACAGCCATGCCATTTCAAAGATTACATAGCATGTAAAATGATTCCATAAAGAAAATGGGTAAAGCAACTGTCACAATGGGGGTGTAGATGGACGCCAACCAAGCAGTAATGAGATCTTGGAACAAAAAGTTCCCAGGTGTTGTAGATCCAGTGGGCAACAGCAACTGAATTCCAACAATTTAGCTGAACTGGCAATACAAGGAACACAGTACCAGAATTACATAAGGTATAAAAAAATGTACTTGCTATGATAGCAAGAAAGGAAAGAACAAAAGAAAAGAAAAGAACCAAAGAGAAAGAGAAAGTAAAAATGAATACTGTGACAGACCTAGCCAGGAGAGAGACTTTTGGAGGGGACTGAATGCTAGCCTTTTGCCGATCGATCGTGGGCCCTGGCATTTGGGGGAACGGTGCTCTTTGTGAGCTGTATGCCTGGGGACCCTTGAGGTGGTATTACTGTGGTCCCCCAGGACACACAGACTCTGGGGACCCTGGATTTGCCATATTAGAAATAGTGGCTGATTCATAATGCTGGGATAAATACTGTTAGGAGATGCTGATGTAAATTCCAGCCACCTGTCTGTCTGTTGCCTGCTAGAATGTGTATTGTAAATAAGTCTCTAGTATGGGATCTAAGAGTCATTAGATCCCCATTGTTGTTTGTGTTAATTAACTCTGCTATTGTGATAATGTTGATTGGGTTTTCTGAGCTACAAGACGGCCAGTCTGGCCTAAAGGTCATGTCTGAGTCATCTAGGCTGTCTAAAGGGATTAGTTAATTAGCCCATGTTAATTAGGTTTCTGGTCACAGGTGTATGTTCAGAGTAATTTGAGCCGGAGGTACGCACCTCCTCTTTTATTGTATAAAAGAGCCTGTATTTTTCAATAAAGGAGATTCCTGGTTGAACTTACATACAGCCTGCCTGGTGTTTGTTCTGAGCTACGAAACTGGATTAGAACGGCACATAGCTGTAGTTCTAGTCCCGGAGCATCGGATGACCAAACCATCAGATGTTGCGATCTGCAATCTGATTCTATAGCCGCAGAGGAGTGTCGGGAGAGTGGAATCGAGCGAGCAGGGGCTCGTTACAAATACTGCTTATAATATTTAATATGGAGTCATTAAAGGCTATTACTAAACCATATAGTATATAGAACCCTCATATTTGTAATAATTATAGTATAGATGCAATAGGGGCACAGAATATGTTTATATATTTATTTACCAATGTCTGCTGTGTAGAAAATAAGATAGGTAGCTAGCAAGAGTTTTCAATAAGGCTCCAGATCACTGGATATCACCAAAATATCCTTATCTCCATCTTTCTTCCCTGAGGGGGACAGGACAACCATTCAGGGGACATTTACAACATATAAATGTACAAGGTCGTCCGCAAACGGCTCATGCAAAGTTAGTAAAGGCCATCAGGGTAGATGTACTTACATAGTATACTTGAACAGGTCTGTATGGTGGCATCTCCCCCGCTCTGCAGTGCCAGTCAAACTGGCAGAGCGGGGAACCTTTGATCCCTTCTTCTTGTTCCCTATACGTAGGTAGATCTTTAAAAGGATCCAGTTTTTCATATATCCCCTCAATGTCCTTCTCTAGGTTTACTATTCTCTTTTGATACTCCTCAATCAATAACCGCATCATCACTTTAGTACACTGTTGGAGATTATTCTCCCAGCGTTTCTTGAATGTAGTGTCCATATTCTCTAAGGTCGGGAAAATGTGAACCCTCAACCCAAAAGGATTAATATTCTCCTGGATGTAGTGTTCAAAGTTCTCAACCTGCCAAAAAAGGAAACCTTTTTCTCCACCAACTTGTTTAATTGAGAAAACATGGAGTTCATCTCGGAACCCTGTGCTTCTTTAAGGCCATGTTCCCTGTATTTTCCCATAAGGGTATCAAATTCTTTACCTTTAAACCTAGTTCAAATCCCCTATGTAATGGCTAAACAATTCTGACAAATAGATCCCCGCTCTGCCAGTCTGACAGGCACTGCAGAGCGGGGGAGACGTCAGCATACTGACCTGTTCAAGTATACTATGTAAGTACATCTACCCTGATGGCCTTTAATAACTTTGCATGAGCCGTTTGCGACCATTTACATTTGTATATGCTGTAAATGTTCCCTGAATGGTTGTCTTGTCCCCCTCAGGGAAGACAGATGGAGATAAGGATATTTTGGTGCTATCCACTGATCTGGAGACTTATTGAAAGCTCTTGCTAGCTACCTACCTTATTTTCTACACAGCGGACATTGCTAAATAAATATATAAACATCTTCTGTGCCCCTATTGCATCTATACTATAATGTTTACAAATATGAGGGTTCTATATACTATATGGTTTAGTAATAGGGATGGGCTGACTGTTCGAGTCGAACATGAGTTTGACTCGAACATCGTCTGTTCGATCGTTCGACGAAGATCGAACATTATGGGCCGTTCAAGCATGCACTATGACCCGCATGCATTGGCCAATCACAGCGCCGTCAGCAAAGAGAGCCATAATTGGCCAATTATGACTCAGGGGGTTAAGTCCAAGCCCCACACTATATAAGGCCTCCTGCACGTCGTCCGCGTGTAGTGTGTTGGTGGCGTTGTTAAGAGAGAGGCAGAGAGAGTGTCATTTCATTTAGTTTGAGCAGGCAGTTGATTCAGTTAGCTGCAGTGTATTTCATATATATATATATATATATATATATATATATATATATATATTAGGGCTGGGAGAATTAAATATTAATTCCTCGATTAATTTTTTTTTGATCAATCAAAATTCTTTTGATCGGTACTCACCTCTCCGACAGCTTCCAGGTCTTCAGGGAGTTCTGTTCGAGATCCGGTGACGTCACGGACATCGACGTCACCGGACTTCTCCCCCCTTCCCCAAATGCCTCCGTCTGCTAATGAAGGGAAGGGGGGAGGTGTCCGGTGACATTGATGTCCATGAAATCATAAGTTGAGGAAGACAGATCTTAACGAGCTGATTGATCTCACTGGTCAAAGTATTCAGATAAACATCTATGTAAATCCTGGACTTGGCTATGAAAATCAACATATCTGAGGGCTTTCCTGGCTGTAAGTCAGTTTGACGATGAACTGACATTGATTGGTTATCCAACAATCAAGAAACATTTATGATGAGGGCACTTTTTTTCCAAAGAGCTGACACTTAGCTGTCTCAGCAGGTGATGGATGTCGGTCCCCCTGATGCACAACGATGCTATTAAGATAGACTGTAGGGTGACGCCGTAGCCCAGTTCTGAGGAAGTTCTGATTGAACGTAACGCGTACGGGGGAGGAGCTATGCATGACGTCAGTTAAAAGTAGTTGGATCTGTATGTGCGTTATAATTAATCAAAATTGGTCGATTAATCGATTTAAAAAAAATCGATTAATCGAACACGAAAATTTTAATCAGTAACAGCCCTAATATATATATATATATATATATATATATATATATCCACTGTATACAGTTTAGCTAGATCTCACTGCAGACCGTTCCTGGTGTACTGTTGCTAATATACTTCAGGCAGGCGATACAGTTAGCTGCAGTGTATTTAGTATATATATACATCCTGGCTTTATGTGTATATATATATATATATATATATATATATATATATATATATACACTATATACAGTTTAGCTTCATCTCACTGCAGTCCGTTCCTGGTGTACTGTTTCTAATATACTTCAGGCAGGCAGTTGATTCAGCTATTTGCAGTGCATTTAATAAAAATATACAGGCTTGCATATATATATATAGTCTAGCCAAGCCTATACCTGACTGTCAGCCATTCCTGGAGTACATGTTCAAAGACACTTTCAGGCAGGTGACTCAGTGAGCTGCAGTTCAATTAATATATATATTATATATTAATTTTGCCCGACCACGACACTACCTGCCTGGAGTTTGCATGTTCTCCCTGTGCCTGCGTGGGTTTCCTCCGGGTACTCCTGTTTCCTCCCACACTCAAAAGACATGCTGGTAGGTTAATTGGATCCTGTCTAAATTGTCCCTAGTATGTATGAATGTGTGTTAGGGACCTTAGATTGTAAGCTGCTTGAGGGTAGGGACTGATGTGAATGTACAATGTATATGTAAAGCGCTGCGTAAATTGACGGCGCTATATAAGTACCTGAAATAAATAAAAATAAAATATATAGTCTGGCCAAGCCTATACCTGACTGTAGGCCATTCCTGGAGAGCATGTTCAAAGACACTTTCAGGCAGGCAGGCAGGTGACTCAGTGAGCTGCAGTCCATAAAATATATATCCACTGCATTGTAGTCCAGCCAAGCCTATACCTGACTGTCGGCGGCCATTCCTGGAGTACGTGTTCAAAGACACTTTCAGGCAGGTGACTCAGTGAGCTGCAGTTCATTTAATTAATATATATATAGGCTTGTATATATATATAGTCTAGCCAAGCCTATACCTGACTGTAGGCCATTCCTGGAGTGCATGTTCAAATACACTTTCTGGCAGGCAGGTGACTCAGTGAGCTGCAGTTCATAAAATATATATCCACTGCATTGTAGTCCAGCCAAGCCTATACCTGACCGTAGGCCATTCCTGGAGTGCGTGTTCAAAGACACTTTCAGGCAGGCAGGCAGGCAGGTGACTCAGTGAGCTGCAGTTCAAAAAATATATATCCACTGCATTGTAGTCCAGCCAAGCCTATACCTAACTGTAGGCCATTCCTGGAGTGCGTGTTCAAAGACACATTCAGGCAGGCAGGCAGGTGACTCAGTGAGCTGCAGTTCATAAAATATATATCCACTGCATTGTAGTCCAGCCAATCCTATGCCTGACTGTAGGCCATTCCTGGAGTATGTGTTCAAAGACACTTTCAGGCAGGTGACTCAGTGAGCTACAGTTCACTTAATACATATAGATAGATAGATAGATAGATAGATAGATAGATAGATAGATAGATAGATAGATAGATAGATAGATCGATCTATATCTATATATATCTATATATATAGGCTTGTACTGTATATATATATATATATATATATATATATATATATATATATATATATATATATATATATATATAGTCTAGCCAAGCCTATACCTGACTGTAGGCCATTCCTGGAGTGCGTGTTCAAAGACACTTTCAGGCAGACAGGTCACTCAGTGAGCTGCAGTTCATTTAATATATATATATACAGGCTTGTATATACCGTATTTATCGGCGTATAACACGCACAGGTGTATAACACGCACATTAACTTTAAGAGGGAAAAAAAATTAAATTTTAAATAAGGAACTTTGAAGCAAAATAAGGGCCAGTGCCCATCTGCATTCTCACCATTGCCACCAATGCAGTCCCATCAATGCCCATCTGCAGTCTCACAAGTGCCATCAATGCAACCTCATCAGTCCACATCAATGCAACAGCCTCACTATTGCCAGCAATGCAGCAGCCTCACCATTGCCATCAGTGCAGCCTGATTGATGCCCATTTGCAGCCTAGAGGGGACAGGGAGGGGGGCGGGATGAGCGCTGAAAGATTATATACAGTGAGAATCTCCTATGATAGACAGAACAGTGGTCCAATGGCGGCCCAGGAGACGGGACTTCCTATTACAGAGGCCGCCAAGTAAACAGGAGATTCTCACTGTATGTAATCTGACAGCGCTCATCCCGCCCCCCTCCCTGTCCCCTCCGAAGCATCTAAAATTGAAGTATTGGCGTATAACACACACATGCTATTTGCACCCAATTTTTAGGGTGAAAAAGTGAGTGTTATACGCCAATAAATACAGTATATATATATAGTCTAGCCAAGCCTATACCTGACTGTAGGCCATTCCTGGTGTACTGTTTTTAGTAAACTATAGGCGTTGTTTTGCTAATCTAATTGTACAGTATGTCTGGAAGGCCACCAAGGAGAGGCAGACGCTCACAGGCCACTAAAAGAGGGCAAGCAGGCTCTGTGTCTACAGCCAACAGTGCTGGTTGTGGACACGGTCCATCCTCAGCACGTGGCCGTGGGGCGCGTTTGTCCTTTTTTTCGGCAGCTGGCCGTCTTGAGCCACAACATGCAGAAGAGTTGGTAGAGTGGATGACCAAGCCGTCCTCATCCTTCTCATCCTCCTCATCCTCTGTCACCCAGGCTCAGGGTACTTTGTCTGCCAATGCAGCTGCCAAAGCGGCCTCTTCCATCGGCTCAATGTCATCAGTCACTCCTTCCATAGCCCCAACATCATGCCCTGAGGAGTCCCCGAACTGTTTGACCACAGTGTAGGGTACATGCTGCAGGAGGATGCGCAGCGTTTTGAAGGCTCTGATGATGGTACCCAGGTTGAGGATGAAGGCAGTAACATGAGCCCAGAGAGAGGGGGTGCCCAAGAAGGACAAGATACTGGCATTAATGTTCCCCCCAGCTGCAGCATACTGCCAGGTTTGCTCCAGTGGCGAGGAGGGAGGGGATGATGTGGTCACTGACTCTAAGTGGGTGCCAGATAGAAGAGAGGAGGAGGAGGAGGTACATCTCCAATGAGGCAGGATGCCCTCTAGGGGCCAGCTTAAGGGCAGGCAACCGACTACATCACACCGCAGAGCTCCGCATGTGCAGGGCGCTGCTGACTCCGCATGTTTTTCCAAAAGTTCTTTGGTGTGGGCCTTTTTTGAGACGTGTGCAGCAGATTGCACCGTTGCTGTTTGCAACATATGTCTGAAGCGTATCAAGCGTGGCCAAAACAGCAGCCGCTTGGGCACCACATGCTTGACCAGACACATGTCACGCTCCCATGCAGTCTGTTGGCAACAGTACTTAAAAGACCCACACCAAAGAATAAGGCGGACCTCTCCTTGCTCCTCATCAGCTGGAATCTCCAACCCCACTATAACTTCAGTCCTCTCAGAGACCTGCACTGAGAGGAATGAAGGTGTAGAATTAGGTGTCCCAAGCACTTCCGGGTAATCTGCTAGCGGTACACCGACATCCGATTGTAGTAGGCAAATTTCCCTACCCCAGTTGCTAAACAGGCGAAAGAAATTCGGTCCCAGCCATCCACATGCTCAGCGGCTGAATGCTAGTTTGGATAAATTGCTAGCACTCCAACTGCTGCCTTTTCAGCTGGTAGACTCTGCCCCTTTTGAGAATTTGTGGAATGTGCGGTACCTCAGTGTCAGGTTCCCAAACGCCAATGTTTTTCTCGGAAGGCCATTCCGGTTCTCTACCGACATGTGGAAGGCAATGTCTTGGCCTCGTTGGATAGGGCATTCAGTGGTAAGGTGCATATTACCGCTGACTCATGGTTCAGCAGGCCTGGACAGGGAGGTTACCTTTCTTTCACGGCGCACTGGGTAACCCTGCTGGCAGCTGGGAAGGATGCAGGACAGGGTGCAGTATTGTTGGAGCTTGTTCCGCCACCACGCCTCCAAAATGCTGGTAGTGGTGATTCTGCCACACCTCTCTCCTCCACCCATTCCTCTTCTTCCTCCATGGCCTCTTCCTGTGCAGATTTGTCCTCTGAACCAGCAGTGCTCCATAGGCGTTCTAGGGGCTGTGCAAGCATTCAGGCAAAAAGATGCCATGCGGTGCTTGAGTTGGTCTACTTAGGGGACAGGAGCCACACTGGGACAGTGATTCTGTCAGTTCGGCAGGGGCAGGCTCAGAGGTGGTTGACGCCATGCCAGTTTTAGCCAGGAATGGTGGTTTGCGACAATGGCACCAACCTCCTCTCCGCCCTCCAACAGGGACACTTCACCCATGTTCCCTGTTTGGCTCACGTCCTTAATTTGGTGGTGCAGCGGTTCTTGTGCAGGTACCCGAGCTTACAGGATCTCCTGAGGCAGGCCAGGAAAGTCTGTGGGCATTTCCGTCGGTCATATAATGCCAGTGCTCGGCTGGCTGACCTCCAAAAGGAATGCAACCTGCCCAAGAACCGCCTCATCTGTGACAGGCCCACCAGGTGGAACTCAACGTTGGAAAAGCTGCAGCGGCTGCACATGCAACAGAGGGCCATCAATGACAACCTGTGCGAGTATGGCACCAGGACAGGGTCAGGGGAGCTTGGCTTTTTTTTGCCACGCCAGTGGCTCATGATCAAGGATGCATGCACTGTTCTGTCACCATTTGAGGTGGCCACGAGGATGGTGAGAAGTGACAGCGCATGCATCAGTGATACTTTCCCTCTTGTCTACCTGTTGGAGAACACACTGCGTGGAATAATGGACAGGGCACTTGAGGCAGAACAGAGGGAGGAAGAGGAGGACTTCCTTACCTCTCAATGCCCCCTTTATCCAGACAGTATTCCTGCAGGCCCGCCTATCACACAGGAAGAGGAGGAGTAGGATTGTGTCAGCATGGAGGTGGAGCCTGGCACTCAGCATCAGCTGCAGTCTTCAAGGGATCGTTTCCAGTCCCCAGAAACCCAGAGACTTGTACGTGGCTGGCAGGAGGTGGCTGCGGATCAGGTCGTCCTTAGTGACCCAGAGGACTCGGGACTGAATGCCTCAGCAAACCTACGCTGCATGGCCTCCCTGATCCTGCAAAGCCTGTGAAAGGACCCTCGGATTCATGGTATCAAGGAGAGGGATTAGTACTGGCTGCCTGGCAACCCTTCTTGATCTACGTTACAAGGGTAAGGTGGTGGAACTTATCCAGCCGTCGCAGAGGGAGCAGAGGATGAAACATCTTCAGGAGGCCTTGCAGAAAGGTTTGTGCAATGTGTTTCCAGAGCCTGGGAGGTTAGAATTTCCTGGTACTCCTGGACAACGTGTTGCTGAGACTTCGGTCAGTCACAGAAGGAGCGGTGGAGAAGGTGGCCGTCTGACCAATGCGTTCAGACAATTTTTTAGTCCGCAGCCCCAAGGTCTGATCAGTTCCAGCAACCATCGCCAGCATCTGTTGTACATGATGCAGGAATACCTAGGGGCAAGATCAGATTTGGAGACCTTTCCAACTGAAAATCCACTGGGTTACTGGATCTTGAGGATGGATCACTGGCCAGAGCTTGCACAGTATTCAATTGAGCTACTGGCCTGTCCTGCATCCAGCGTTCTTTTGGAACACACATTCAGTGCTGCTGGAAGCTTTGTAACTGAACACAGAGTGCGCCTGTCCACCGACTCGGTTGACCGGCTCACCTTCATAAAAATGAATCAGTCTTGGATCACCAGCTACCAAGCACCTGATGCTGATATAACTGATTAGTTTTTTTATGAATGTAAGATCCCTTCAAGACTACCTGTGCTGATGCTGAGTGACTATCCTGTTATGCTGAGTGACTATCCTATTCCTCCTCAATGTTCATGTTGATAGCTTCTAAGAACATTTTTGGTTCTGGGAACCACCAACAGTGGCTAAGGCCCAATTTTTCTGCCCCTGTTTAACAGGGGAGTGTAATTACAATTTTTGCTGTAATATTTAACAGCAGGGCGCTCAACAAGAGTATCTGTGAGGGGCTGCAGTGTTGTGGCACCACCACCACTGCCTAAGGCCCAATTTTTCTGCCCCTGTTTAACAGGGGCGTGTAATTACAATTTTTGATCAAATGTTTAACAGCAGGGCTCGTTCCTGCGCTCAACAAGAGTATCTGTGAGGGGTTGCAGTGTTGTGGCACCACCACCACTGCCTAAGGCCCAATTTTTATGCCCCTGTTTAACAGGGCCGTGTAATTACAATTTTGATCTAATATTTTACAGCAAGGCCTGTTCCTGCTCTCAACAAAAGAATCTGTGAGGCTTTACAGTGTTGTGCCACCACCGCCTAAGGCCCAATTTTTCTGCCCCTGTTTAACAGGGGCATGTAATTACAATTTTTGATATAATCTTTCACAGCAGGGCCCGTTCCAGCGCCCACCAAGAGTAACTGTGAGGGCTTACAGTGTTCTGGTACCACCAACATCTAAGGCCCAATTTTCCGCAGAGTGTATAGGGCAGGTCATATAGTATATACAGGCGGTCCCCTATTTTCAAAATCCGACTTACAAATGACTCCTACTTACAAACGGAGGGAGACAACAGGATGTGAGAGGGAATCTACCCCTCGGAAGGGAAATTCTCTCCTGTAAGAGTTAATATGGGAAAAAGGTGTCTCCACTGATTTATCACCAATCCTTGTTTCCCTTAAAAACCCCAAATTTTCAAAATCCAATTGTCATTGGGACAGAAAGTGAGGTGAAATCTTCTGAACAGGGGCACAGACAGCAAAACAAATGTTACAGGGGTGATAACCCTTCCCTATGTTTTCCAAAAAGCTTTAAAATAGATTTTTTGGCTGGAGCTACACTTACAAAATGTACCTGTTCCAAATTACAAACAGATTCTACATAAGAACAAACCTACAGTCCCTGTCTTGTTTGCACCGCCTGTATACTGCTGTTCAGAGTATATAGGGCCTGGGGGCCCAACGCCTTTTCTTTTTTTAATTTGAGTGCGGGGTTCCCCTTAATAGCCATACAAGACCCAAAGAACCTGGGCTGGGGGGGGGGGGGGGTACCCAGGCCGTTTGTCTCACTGATTTTCATCCATATTGCCGGGACCCGACATTACATTAAAGCCTCAAGCAGTTTTAAATGACTTTTATACCTTAAGAAATGTCATTTTGTGCAGGGACTGTTCTAAGCACGGGAAACATGCGCCACTTCAGGCATACTATTGACACCCCCCAGGTACGATATTTAAAGAAATATTTCACTTTTTTTTTTTCACTTTAAGCATCATTAAAATCACTGCTCCCGAAAAAACGGACATTTTTAAAACTTTTTTTTCCATTGATACATGTCCCCTGGGGCAGCACCTGGGTCCCCAAACCCTTTTTAGGACAATAACTTGCATATTAACATTTTTTAAAATGCTTAAAATTCGCACTTTTGATTTCTCATGTTCGAGTCCCATAGACTTTAACGGTGTTCGAATGTTCGTGCGAACTTTCGGCCCGTTCGCATGTTCTGGATGCGAACCGAACCAGGGAGGTGTTCGGCCCATCCCTATTTAGTAACAGCCTTTAAAGCGTTTGTAAAGGTGTTTTTTTTTTTTTTTTTAAATAACAAACATGTTATACTTACCTTCACTGTGCAGCTCGTTCTGCACAGAGTGGCCCCGAACCTCGTCTTCTGGGGTCCCTCGGCGGCTGTTTCAGCTCCTCCCCGCAAGCATTCACCACCTTAATGCGAGCTCCCTCGCACGGTGGTGAGTGCTTGCGGGCGCGCTCCCGTGATACAGCCGGCGGCTATAGCCGCTCGCTGTATCACTCGGCCCCGCCCCCCGGCGCGCCGCGTCATCGGATGTGATTGACAGCAGCGCGAGCCAATGGCTGCGCTGCTTTCAATCCATCCACTGCAGCCAATCAGCGGCCAGGGTGAGCGGAGGAACAGATGTCGGGAACGCGAAGCTGACTTTCGAGGCGTCAGGTAAGTAAAACGGGGGGCCTGGGGGCGGCGGTTCTGTCAGAAGTTTTTTCACCTTAATGCATAGAATGCATTAAGGTGAAAAAAATTTTTACCTTTACAACCCCTTTAATGACTCCATATTAAATATTATAAGCAGTATTCATTTTTACTTTCTCTTTCTCTCTGGTTCTTTTCTTTTGTTCTTTCCTTTCTTGCTATCATAGCAAGTAAATTTTTTTATACCTTATGTAATTTTGGTACTGTGTTCCCTTTATTGCCAGTTCAGCTAAATTGCTGGAATTCAGTTGCTGTTGCCCACTAGATCTACAACACCTGGGAACTTTTTGTTCCAAGATCTCATTACTGCTTGCCTGCATGTACACCCCCACTGTAACAGTTGCTTTACCCATTTTCTTTATGGAATCATTTTCCATGGTATGTAATTTTTGAAATGGCATGGCTGTTCATCTAACTTCTATGGCTACTACGCATATCCCATTCTTGGCCGTACAATTTTCTGTTATGTCCTTTTATCTTTTAGAGTATAATCAATTTATGACTATATCTACCTCTATCCTATACCCCTGACGAAGGTGTTTAACCAGAAACGCAGGTCGGTACCAGGGATTACTATCTACTGGAGAGTATCATTATCTCTTTGTCATATTTTTTCATGTAAATTGTTTTTTTTTGTTTTTGTTGTTTTCTTCACATGTATGTATATTCTGCAATAATTTTGATGTGTTTTAATATCGATCATTCTGTTTGATCGTAGACTTTTATGTATATACAATACATTTTTTTTCATATTATATCAGTGTATGTGGCCTCCAAAGTCCCTTTTTCTTTTTCCTAATTATTTTGGAGTGCACTAACTCTCTTGGATTGATTATATTTGAAATATTTTGTATATACAGCTTCTCCAACACAAGTTACTGAGAATGTATTCTGGGAAAGCATTCAGGAAGCCTGGGTCACTAAATATGGCCTAGGACAGGAAGTGTGGAGAAATCTAAGCAATAGGGATACAGATAACAATGAATATTTTAGTGTCAAAACTTTTCCAACTCTTGCCAAAACTAAAATCTTTTACTGGAACTTTAATAAAATTAAACTACCGTAATCGTAATCTTGTTGATTTTTTCTTCTGCTTTTGTATCTCTTCACATTTTTGGTCAACCATAAATCACTCATATAGAATATTTTTGTGGCCATTTGGATGTGCAAAGTTTTACTTATATAAAACTATGATTACAGTATGATGACACCACCATAGTTTCCGCAGAAGTTCTTTTTATCTATGACTGTTCGGTTGGCTGTAAATCACAGAGACAATAGCATTCATGACAGCTTGCTTCTACAGTAACGACAACGCAGCCCACATTTTTATGTATGTGGTGGAAAATGAAAAGAGAGAAAATAAAACATATTTTTACTTGGAATAATGGAGGCCAGCAACTATAGAAAAAACACAATGAAATATGAGCCCTTAGATAACTAAAAAAGGCAGGACACAAAAGGTTCTTTAATACCAACCACAATGCAAGCAAAATGTGCAAGGTGGTCATTATCCTCTGCTTCAACTAAAATATAAGAAAGATCATCAATTTAACAATTAACAACTTTTTTCTTAAATGAAACAAGAATGTTAGGTACAGGTAACGCCCAACTCTTGACTGAGGATCCCCAAATGCAGCAACCTCTTAAAAAAAGATGGATACTTACTTTTTGACAATTCCTTTCATTGAGACCAATGATGGGGAATAATTCCTTCCATTGATACTGACGATGGGCCACTATTCCTCCCACTGACACCAACAAGGGGGCACAATTCCTCCCACTGACAACAACAATGGGGCACAATTCCTTCCAATGGCAGCACCATATAATGACATGGCACTGATGTCTATGTCAGCGGTCTTCAAACTACAGCCCAGGGGGGCCAGATGCAGCCCTGTGCTTGCCTTTTTCCGGCCTTTTCCTCCCACTGCTGACACCAACGATGGGGCACAATTCCTTTTTATTGACACCAACGATAGGGCACAATTCCTTCCACTGACACCAACGATGAGGCATAATTCCTTCAAATTAATACCAACGATGGGTCACTATTCCTCCCACTGACACCAACAATACAGCACAATTCCTCACACTGACAATAACAATGGGGCAGAATTATTTTCCAATGGGGCACTGTTCCTCCAACTGACACCAACAATGAGGCACTATTCCCTCCATTGACACCAACAATGGGACAGTATTCCTCCCACTGATATCAAAGATAGTGTATTGTTTCTCCCACTGGACGCCTGGACATTTTCTTCTCCCATTGGCCCTAGTCCGCCCTCCCTAAAGTCTGAAGGACAGTAAAATGGCCCTTTGTTTAGAAAGTGTGGAGACCCCTGGTCTATGGCATTCATCTGGCCTTACGCCTGTGGAATTTTGTTAGAGAATTGTGGTTTTCAGAAAATTCATTTGATTTTTTGAGGTTTAAAGGGGACAATTCAACAATTGGTTTTGACCAACGCAAGCAAACTATGGACAAGGATGAACAAAAATTTTGTTGAATTTAATAGGAATAAACAAATTTCTAATGGTTGAATTAGCTCCAGGATGAGAAAACCCATAACTAGACTACACTTGTCAAAATTAATCCAGAGGATGAATGTTCATTTTACAAAAAACGAGAACTTGACATGTACTCAAACGAAAAGTTATTAGAAATCAGTTAAGTTCATGAAGGCACATGTGAATTTTATACTTTCTCGTCCAAACATTTGAATAAAATTCTACAGATGTAAAGTCAGCAATAGTTTAGGACAGGAGACAGACAGGAAGCTGGGTGGTATTAAAACTGGAAGAGGATGGCACTGGATTAGTCTTTGAGGGACAAACCGGAGGTAAGGTGAATATATAACTTGGAGTTGCTATTTATTATGCTGGGGGATCCACTTTCTTGCTTTTTGTCCAAACACAAATTGGATTTAACTAGTTAACTAGTTAAAGAGCACCTGCTATACTGACTGCAGATCACTCCGGAGAAATATTTTACTTAATTTTTAATTTCTTTGCAGATTGCTTGTAGTAGTTCACTGCAAGCTTTGCATATTCTAATGAGCTGGGGTATGAGGAGACACTAGAACATTTTAAGCTTAGAAATGGTTCTAAAGTCAGAAGGTTTTTTATCCTAATGCATTCTATGCATTCATATAAAATATCTTCAGTGTACAGCAGCCCCCCTCGGGCCCCCATCTCGATCCAGCAATATTGCACGAGTCTCGCCTGTCCGGGACTCTCCCTCCGGCAATTGTCAATCAAAGTCAGCCAATGGGGAAAGAGAGGGTGCAGGGCCAAGTCACGGCTCCATGTCTGAATGGACACACAGGGCAGCAGGTGCCCCCATAGCAAACTGCTTGCTGTTGGGGCACTTGGAGGAGCCAGGAGCACTGGAGAGGGACACGAGAAGTGCAGGATCTGGGCTGCTCTGTGCAAAACCACTATACAGAGCAGGTAATTATAACATGTTTGTTATTTTTAAATAAAAAAAAAAGACTTTAGTATCACTTTAAACAACATACATGTAAATACAGGATGTAAAAACATAGCCCCAAGAACTATGCAACATTGTAAGATTTACAGACTATGTGACCCAGAGCTGCTATAGTATAGCGCTATAGCAGTATTGTCTTATTAATATTGTTTTAGATATACACTTAATGAATAATATATGGCAATTCTTTTTTACATTTTGGGTGGAGTAGAGAGGGATTAGAATACAGCACCTATCGGATTTTTGGTTGTCTCCAGAGCAGGAATAATCTTCCATAGTGGATACTAGTTCTCTTAACAACCTGAGATTCCCCCAAGGATTTCTTCTCATTTCCTGTTTTGCTGTGGGACAGGAAGTGAAAGGAAATTAACTCAATGGAATACAGGCAAAAAACACTGACAGGGGTTATAACCCTAACTTACTCTGTCCAAAATGAAAAGTTTTGCCTTTATTTGTACTTTAAAAAAGATCTCCATGATGTAAATAGTCTTTTCAATTTGTGTTCATGCTTTTTTTTAATGTCACAGATACAGTAATATAATATAGTGTCAGAAATGTGAGCCCTTACTATAACACCTGTATGAGGTTGTTGGCTCGTCCCTTTGCAGGTACAACAGCCTTTATTGTTCTAGGAAGGGTTTTTCCAAGAAGGTGTAAATCTGTGGATATTGAGCCAAAATAGCATTTTTGAGGTCAGGCATTGGTGTTGGATGAGAAAAACTGTCTCAGAACTGACGTTTCAATCCATCCCAAAGGTGTTCAGTAGCATTGAGGTCAGGGCTTTGTGTTGGCTGTTTGAGTTCTTCCACACCAAACTCATCAAGCCATGTCTTTATGAAGTTGGCTTTGTGCATCTTAAAGAAGAACTTCACTATCCCCTTGAATTTTTTTTCTCTATTTTACCTGACCCTGTCCACTGGGTTGCCTTTAAATAATATACTGACCCACCCAGCAAATCCAGCATTGTCTGTTATAATCCGGTGCTTCACTACTGCACACCGCCATCTTCTTCCTACGTCACCAGTGGGCTGGCTGCCTCTTCCTACCAGCCCCCGGATGACAGGCTGCCGCTCAATGTGCTGGATGAATACCAGCGTAAGCACAGGGTAAGAATAAATGCCTGAAGCCTCCTGTGATGCATTGCGTGTGAAGGAAAGGATGTATGGGGACAGGATAAAATAAGGTAGGATAGGGTTGGGTAGTATAGGCCAGGGTATGTCAGAACCTCTATGAATTAAAATTATGATTTGATAGTTTGAAACATTGATCATTAAAACCAGATTTCAAATAGGCCAAGAGACAAGGGTCTCATTAACGTTTAACTTTCCCAAAGAGAAAGAAACTGCATAGTGTGTTATTACAGAGCAAATTTGTGGAGGGTGATCTTTTTCACACACACCTGAAGTCCAGGAGAAGGACAACTTAAAGCGGAGTTCCACCCACTTTTGAGAGGTGGTCTTAAACGAAAGACCACCTCTCCATCCCTCGTTTTTGGCTAGTAAAAATTTTTTTTTTTCTAACTTACCTTTTTATGAAGTACAGCCTGTACTTCCGATCCATCCGGTCCGCGGCGCAGGACGTCATATCCTCTTCTTCGGCGAACCCCCCCCCCCCACTGTCTTCTGGGACCTGTGTGTATCCCAGAAGACAGACAGCCATTCACAAAGCGCCATGCGACTCACGCATACGCAGTAGGAAACGGGCAGTGAAGCCACAAGGCTCCACTACTGGTTTCCCTTAATTAGAATGTCGGATCACCTCAGGTGCCTGACATCGCAGGCTCCCTGGACGGGTAAGTGTCCTTATTAAAAGTCAGCAGCTACAGTGTTTGTAGCTACTGACTTTAAAAAAAAAAATTGCGGGTGGAACACCTCTTTGAAGGAAAAGTTCACCTTTTGTAACATGTTACACCCATATTCAGGGTGTAACATGTTACAGATACTGTACAACAGCCCCCCCCGTTCTGACAGCAAGCTCCCCCCGCTAGCTGTCACAATCTGATTGGCATACCTGAAAAGAAAATAATGGTTAACAATAAAACACAGTAAACAGTAAAGTATTTACATACCTGAAAAGCAAACATGATAAAACATAGTAACAATAAAACATTGCAGTTAAAAAATACAGTAAAACAGAGCAGAACAATAGAGAGAGAATAAAACGACAACTATTTTCGGCCTTTTTATTTTACATTTTTATTTTTATATTTTTAACTTTTTTTTTTTTTGCACTTTTTTTGTAACTGTAACGGTTCCAGGTTTGGGTCTCTCAAAATGCGATGGCATCTTTGGACATCCTGTGAAAGTGTGCCCTAGTCTGTGCAGTGCTGTACCCTACGCTAATATTCCACTAGTGTGTGGTAGCATTCGAAACATTCACCAATACAAAGACCAGGTTGGCCAGGACAGGAGGGACAACAATAGCAGGTGTCACGCCTATATACGCACTTGCCACAGACACGACATCTTCTTTGGGGTGATCGATTGGTAGGGTTACCAGGAAAGGCATACAGAAAATGCCTCCCATGCAGCCGGCTCACTGCATTTGGATTGGGAAGTTGGGCCAGAGCACCGTCTGGAAACAGAAGGGCTGTGATGATCTCTTCCTGGAATTTAAAGAAGGATCCAGTTCATCCTGACGCTTTGTATAGCACATAAACGTTCAACAGAGCCAATTGGAATAAGTATACAGACACTTTTTTGTACCAGCGTCTGGCCTTACGAGCAATTAAGTACGGCGCCAACAACTGGTGTTGAGGTCCACCCCTCCCATATTAAGGTTGTATTCGTGGACACAGAGGGTTTTCTCCACAACACCAGTCGCTGTAGGAATTTGGACTGTCTGCGTGAAGGGAGGAGAGAACGAAAACATTCTGATTATCCCTCCACTTTGCTGCAAGCAAATTATTACATCTCAAGCAGGCTCTCTCCTCTACCCTAATATGGGATTCTACAAGCCGCTGGGGTAAGCCCCAACGATAAGATCGCACGGTGCCACATGCGCCAATTCCATGATCAAATAAGTGACTAAAAAGTTGCACGTTCGTGTAATAATTGTCCAGGTACAAGTGGTACCCCTTTCCAAAAAAGGTGACACCAAGTTCCACACAATCTTACCAGTGCTCCCTATGTAGTTTGGGAACTTATACATCTTGACCCCATATCTGGCACACTTGCTGGGAAGATACTGTTTGAATGACAAGTGGCCAGAAAACTTAATCAGGGACTCATCAATGCAGACAACTTGATCGGGAGTAAACAAGGCTGCGAACTGTTGGTTGAAGTGGTTTACGAGGGGCCGAATTTTGTAGAGCCGATCATATTCAGGGTCACCCCGAGGATGACAGAGTTCATTGTCGTTAAAATGCATGTACCGCAAGATCTGCTCATATCATGTTCTGGTCATGGAGGCAGAAAACACGGGCATATGGTGAATTGGGTCAGTGGACCAATATGACCGCAACTCACTCTTTTTAGTTATGCCCATAAGGGGGGATAGTCCCAGGAAGGTCTTAAATTTGGAGACCGTAATAGGTCTTCAATCTCTGGCAAGGGTCAACTGGGGATTAGGATGAATTGACCAGCATACAAATTGCTTTGGTCCACAATAGATCTATAGAGATCTTCCGTGAAAAACAGCGAATAGCAATCAAATGACGTAAAATCAACTGTTTCCACCTGAATTCTGTGTTGACCAGTGAATGGGGAAGTACGGGTGCTGCAGAAGTGGTGGGCTCCCAATTCGGATTAGCAAATGCAGCAGGAAAGGCACTATGTGCTCGTCGGGCCTGTCTTTGTTTTCTTGGTGGCTGCGGGACTCTACTTGTGCTTGCCACCGCACCAGCTTGAATTGCACTTATGGGACTCGCCACATCACCAAGTGTTACTGCAGTGCTGGATGTACGACCAGGATGTGCTAGGCCGCTGGTGCTTGCCAGTTCACCAGAAGGATGAGCGTCACTAGTACTGGTTCTCTGCTCCATACGAGAGCCCTGCGGTTCTTGCACCTCAACAACAGCAGAAGAACGGGGTCGGGTACGCCTGACATTAGCAGGGACCACTACTCCCTTGGTCAGAGCTATCTGTCAGGGTGCAGCTGCTGTCTACGGGTTGGAATACTAAGTCTGAATCTGTCTGACAGATGGGTGGCTTCCTCTTCACTCTCATCTGTTATGCTCAGAAACATGTAGGCTTCTTCACTAGTGTACCTTCAATTGGACATTGTGGCCTCTAAATTTACTGGTACAACTAGTGAAACTCACAGGAAAAAAGAGCACCTGATTGTCAGCGACTGCTTCAAATGCTACCAAAAAAACTGTTAGCGTTTGCAGGTATCAGGCCTAACTCTGCAAATGCTGTGTTTTGTAAGTGACAGTAATCAATTAATACTGCACTTGGATAGGCTGGGCTGGGCGGAGGGGCTAAACGCAAGTGCTAGCAGGTATCTGGGCTGAAGCCACTAACGCCGCATTTTTGGAAACCCTAAACTACTGGGGACGCTAGTATAAATCTGATCAGATCAAAGATATTGATCCGTTCAGAAACTATACTACTAAGGGAGGTGTATGGTGCATGCGTGGGTGTTAGCGCTACAGGCACTAATCTGACGCTGCCTGGGGCTGACACAGACCCTAACTGACGCTAAAACCCGCCGGGTTAAACCTTTATTGAGTAATATACGGCGGGTGCCCTGACGCTATAAAAAACTAACTAACCAGCGTCACTCGTGACACTAATACAGTGATCATTGGTGACAGGAGGTGAATGGGTTAACTAAGGGGCAATCAGGGGGTTAAAACCTTTATTAGGTAATATAAACAAGGAAATGGAGGGATTGGAATGTGTGTGGACAAAAATTTGGTCAAAAATTTATCGATACATTGATGATATCTTTGTTGTCTGGGATGGTCCAGTCACAATCCTTGACCAATTTTTGTATATGTACTTTTTTGTATATACTGTATATATTGAATCAGAATGCTGTATATTGTTATAAAATGTCAAACTAATTGGGGATCAAACTGTCTAGACCTCTGATGGGACTATTTGCTTTGTTTGTATATTATTTCCATCAGGCAAGTTTTATTAACATGTTCTGATTGTTTGCAAATTCCATTCATGGTTTAGCTCCACTCCCGGCGCGCGTGGGTCCCTTGTCTTCTCCCCTACATTGTGGGGGGGGGCAGCCTGGGACACCGTTGTGGCTATGGATTCCTCGGTTCCAGGTTTTCCTCTGTTCTGCGCTCCAATTTGGAGTGCAGAACGGCAGCCACTCGTGCGTCAGTGGTGCGGTGTTGCGGGACGTGACCCTGCCCTCTTTGGGCGGGCTTGCGTTGATCATCATCACGCCGAGGGACTTATGGGCGGAGTCTGGCGGCAATCTCGGCTGCGCTTCTCCACCCATCTACTGTGGCCAGCTGACGGCCATCACAATTAACATTGTGATTGGCCCGATGCCCTGACATAGGTCCTTTATATACCAGCACTTCCAGCAGTTATCTCATATGCTGAAGGAGTTCATGATTGAAAAGCAGCACATCTCGATACATCCAGTATTTCAAGGTATGTTTACTACATTTATTACTATATAATACAGACCTTACCCTATGCAGCCTTGTTTATGCTGCCATGTCTCTATTTTAGCGCTGCAAATGCGAACTGAATAGCCTCAAGGCGCTAATGAATTTTGTGCTGTCATCCTCTTAGAAGAGGAAGGTCTTGAGTTTTTTCCTGAAGGCCAGATAGTTTTCATCCATGCGGATGTGAGTCGGAAGAGCGTTCCATTGCTGAGGTCCCTGGACTGTGAATTTTCGTTCTCCCCATGCTTTGTAGCGGTATTTGGGAATGAGGAGGAGGTTTTGGTTAGATGACCGCAGATTGCGATTGGGTGTGTAGTGTTTTATTTTCTCTCTGAGGTATTGAGGGGCGTTACCTTGTATGCATTTGTGGGTGAGGCAGAGGGTCTTAAATGTGATCCTATTCTTTACGGTCAGCCAATGTAGGCTCCTCAGGGATGGGGAGATGGACTCCCAGGGTTTTTTTCCTGTTAGCAGTCTTGCCGCCGCGTTTTGGATGGCCTGTAGGCGCGCAACCTGATATTGGGGTAATCTTATGTAGAGTGAGTTTGCGTAGTCGAGTCGGGAATTGATGATTTATAAAAAACCAAAGGTTAACGCTGCGCTAGAAACCTAGTAATTGATTGGTAGCTATAAAGGATTAACCCTTACAGACTAAAGCAAATTAATAAAAAAGTAAACAAAAAATCAGAGATTTTACCCTAAATTACCAAAAGCAGCCAGCATCAAAAAGTCAGACACAAACTTCAGATGTTAATAATAAAAAATAATGCAGCGCTAAGGGTAACCAAAAAATGAAAAAAATTTTTTGTTTGTGAACAAAAAATTATTATAAAAAATTTGTGAACTATAATGTCATAAATGATACCACAAAAAACATACCATAAGATTATTATGACCACTGAAGGATTGTGCAAAGGATTGTGCATTCAAGTGATATTATCAAAACAAACCAAAAAGTGATCATATAAAAAGTCCCATCACAAATGGTGCAATTTTAAATATATGTAAAGTTCATAAGCATAAAAAAAGATAATCCAAAGTCCGTGATGAAAAGATCCAATCTCCCAAGAGGTGAATACACCTAAGTGAATATGAGGCTCCTTACCGACTCAGAAGACCACAACGGTCTGACCAGGCATATGGGAGATTAAAGGTTTCCCAACAACCTATACCAGCAACTGGATCTGCAGCTAAAGCTGTATGGCTCCGGGAATAAAGACAAAAAAAGCTCCCATAGTGTAATCGTTCCAACCAATAAAAATTTAATGAATAAAAAATGCACTTACAAACAAATCCAATAGGCAAGTGTAAAGGCAATCGCAATGTAACGGCGTCTCCGCAAGCTTCCCACTGTGCACACACTTCCCATCCAGCTCGGCAGAGAGGAACAGCGTAGTGACGTCAGTGTCATAGGCCACACCCTACGCGTTTCGTCACGATAGGATACCCCGGCAAATCAGCAGCACCTCCTCTTTGCTCAAGGGATGGGGAGATGGACTCCCAGGGTTTTTTTCCTGTTAGCAGTCTTGCCGCCGCGTTTTGGATGGCCTGTAGGCGCGCAACCTGATATTGGGGTAATCCTATGTAGAGTGAGTTTGCGTAGTCGAGTCGGGAATTGATGATTGTTCCAACTACTGCTGCTTTGTCCTCTTCTGGGATGAAGGGGATGAGTCTACGTAGCAGGCGGAGGAGATGGTGAGATCCGCTGACTACTGATCCTATTTGTGCATCCATTGTCATTTCTGAGTCAAAGATAACTCCAAGACTCTTAGCTTTGGTGCACGGAGAGATGGTTTGTCCTAAGATGGTGGGAGGAGTCCACGGAGTCTTGGTTTTGGCATTTTGGTTAGCGTGTAAAGTGCGTTAAAGTGTAAACCCAAATTTTTTTATGTCATAATGTAGAGTATAAGATTTCCTATCATTTGAGCCCAGACTTGCCACAAACAGTTAATCCAGCTCTGAGAAATCCTCTTTTATTGTTCAGTGAGATAAAACTTGACAAACAGAGAAAAACTTTGTCAAATCCTCCCCCTTGCTGTGAGTGACAGGTGATTTACATATCTCGTGCACTAGCCAAAGACATGCATTATTTTTTAATTTCCACCCCCACTCCTTTCTTCAGCAGCTCTGCAAGGATTGGCTGTTCCACATCTCAGCATGATTTGGCATACTGAAGTCATGTGGTTACTTTCCTGTCTTTTCACTGGATGCTAGAGATCATAGCAGAAGTTCAGTGTAAGAAATAAACAGGAGAAAATGCATATTGACAAGGGGAGTGTAGAGGTGGGCGGGGAGTGTAGAGGTGGGCGGGGAGTCTACTGACATCACGACTCCACCCACCGAGCTCCAGACAACAGACCCACCCACAGAATCTGCAGTTTTTTTGGGTCTCATAACAGACAGAGGGGAGACGTTGGACAGGTAAAGATACATGCAGGAGGCGTGTATATCCTTATAGATAACCCCTATGGCTGTAGTTTAGAAAGGATGACATTGGGTTTACATCCACTTTAATACACCTGTTAGTGACCTTCGCTATGCCTTATGTTTCTAATACAGTGACACTGGCCCAGTTCAAGCAGGAGCTATTGCTCCCTACTCTTGAGTCCTTGCAGTGAAGCATTGGTTGCCTTCTGTCTTTCTGAACTTGTTGTGCCCTGGAGTGAATCATATTTGCTGTCCATGATTGGAATGACCATCTTTTATTCCTCAGACTTACCCCATATAGATTATTTTACTATGTAAATAGTCCACACACATGGTTGAACATACATGAGTATATATGGATATTTTGTATTTCTTGCAATTGTTATAATATTGATACTAATTATTGTATACTAAACTGTACTATTTGCACATTTTCTCTGTTGTAGAAAATCTGTACCCATCTGAACCAAATTAACCTCTGAAGAAGGACATTTTAGTCCGTAACATGTAAGGTGTTTTACATCTGTATTGATCATCACTAGTCCGTCCTGCACCAGGACAGTGGTTTGCTCATACAATTGTAAAAAATTGGGTATCAGACATTGTTTTTATATATTGATTTACATGCACATTATTGTTATACAAAAATAAAAAAAAATGTATACCTTTTATACTCAATCTTTTGGTCTGTCTATAATAGACCCTTAGGGGTCCCAACCGTGCCTTTGGGCACCAGGTTTTTATTCTTTATTAGGTAATATATGGGGGTACCTTCACGCTATAAAAACCTGATGGTGAAACTAATCAACTAACTGGCTAACTAGGATCATCCATGACACTAATACGGCGATCAGAAAAAAGATCTACTAGTGACACTTGTGACAGGGGGTGAAAGGGTTAACTGGGGGGCAATCAAGGGGTTAAACCTTTATTAGGGGGGTTTAGGGGGTACTCTAGATCTACCTGGGTCTACTACTAATTGCCCTAACACTTATTACAGTCACAAATGACACCAATGCAGTGATCAGTAAAAAATCTGAAAACTGCAAATGGTGACAGGGAGTGAAGGGGTTAACTGGGGGGGGGGGGGTCGGGTGGTGATTGGGGGGTGACAAGTGTACTTACTTGTACTGGTGTTAGTGTAGTGTTGGTGCGACTTAAAGTTAGATGTCCTCTCTCCTCTCACTGGAACGAAAAAGAGTTCCACGAGGGGAGATGACATCACTTCCCTTGCCTGTGTTTACACTTACAGGCAGGGGAAAGATTTCATTCGCCAGAACCAATCAGCAGGTCCAGGCCAGAAATCATTGGCCTGGACCTGAAGATTGATTGGTTCTGGAACAAATGCGATGGCCTCGACCACGGCTGGGGCGGGTACAGGGTTTCGCGCTGGGGTGCCATTCTTCCCCCGTAAAAAGACGTGAGCCGGTCAGGAACCGGTTAAAGTGTTACTAAACCCAGGACTGTGCATGCACTATATCTGGTCTTCCACAGTACACAGAACATGGAAATGCAATTATTTTAGTAAATATAAACTGCTAAATACCTTTTCTTATCAGCAGTATATAGCAGTCTTCTGACTTCTATCAGTGTCTGGTTAAAACTTGTAGGAGTTTTCATTCTCCCATGATTGTCCTATGAGGATGCAGGACCCCTGACCCTCTGTCTGGACAGTGCTGATTGGCCCTGTGCTGATTACATACACTCTCCCTAGAAAACAAAAAAACAAAACTCTCTAGCAATACACACCAAACTGAGCACATGCAGCTTGTCCCCCTAGCTCCTGTACTATCCGGAGATGGATTGAGGACTGCAGAAGGGGAGGATCAGAGAAGACAGGATCAAACAGCCTTTTTACACAATGAAGAGGATTAACCCCTTAGGTTCCACAGTGAGTATAACAAGCATGCTTTACTGCATATACAGACTGATTTTATTGTTGTGGGTTTAGTAACATTTTAAGGCTGGGTTCACAGATGTGCGGGCATGGGTTCATACCGGGGTCCGGTGCGTGCCTGTTTACTGGTTCAGGTCCAAATTCTTCCCTGAATTCTCACCTGAACCGGACCCAAACATGCACCGGATCCTTTTTCAATCCAGACCGTGCCCCCCCACCCCCCCAGACATTCTCCATTGAGAACCGGTCACAATTGTCTGCCAATTGTGATAACTTGTTATTTGTTTCCACTAAATTTCCATTTAGGAGACCACTTCAGTGTTTCGTGTCAACACAATGAGGCATTTACTATTAAACAAAACCCACAGTACATTCAGATCGTACCTAAAGCATCATAAATCTATGTTGTGGAATTTTGGCACTGAACAGTAGGTTTTGAATTACTCATATAGACATATGTCACCAATAAGATGAAGTTTGGGGATTTGGGGGATGTGCAAGGCGAATGTCAAGTTTTATGATGGAGTGAGTTACAATGTTTAAAAATTCAGCGTGCTAAAAAGTAATACATTTCATTATTTATTATCACCCCACTTCTGAAGTCAGCGGGTTTGCCAAGAACTGTGTCCTGTTAAAATGTGAGCCTTTCCTTAGAAATGCATACTGATAAATATCTTTTTATCTGTACTCTGTGTTTAAAGCGAACCTGTAGCAGTAACGGGTATGTTTGATAATTAAAGTGTTACCAAACCCACAACAGTAAAATCAGGCTGTATATGTAGTAAAGCATGCTTGTTATACTCACTGTGGAACCTAAGGGGTTATCTCCTGCATTGTGTAAAAAGACTGTTTGATCCTGTCTTCTCTGATCCTCCCCTTCTTCCACTGTCCCCAATCCATCTCCTGATAGTACAGAGCCCTTGGAGTCATTCTGCACATGCTCAGTTTGGTGTGTATTGCTAGAGAGTTTTTTTTTTCTTAACACTGTCCAGACAGTGGGTCGGGGGTCATGCAGCCTCATAGGACAGTCAGAGTAGAATGAAAACTCCTCCTACAAGCTTTAACCAGACACTGATAGAAGTCACAAGACTGCTATATACTGCTGATGAGAAAAGGTATTTTGCAGTTTAAATTTACTAAAAAAAATGCTTTTCCATGTCCCATGTACTGTGGGAGACCAGATATAGCGAATGCAGTGTCCTGTCATTAGTAACACTTTTTAATCATGAATATTCCCTACTCCGCCTTCCCAAGACACAGACAAACACTTTCTCTGTACATGCCCATTACGCTGGTCAACCATGGGAGTTAAATTAATTTCCTAGTAATTCTGCGTATGGGTGAAACTCGGACTCTATCCTTTTCTTCCCTAGATGCAGAGAAAGGTGCCTAAGCAGCCCATTGTGAGGCCTGAATGCAGCCATGCAGGGTTAGGGGAAAAATGGTTGCCTAAAAGAAATAATAAAAGTACAGTCTGATAAACATATGACAAGAAGCCTGTCTCCAGCAACGCCTTGTTTTTGTGGGTGCAAAATACCATGTAGCCTATACACCCAGTTCAAACTGCTTCAAATCTAAGCTTGCATAAAATTCCTAATGCAGAACTGAGCCCTAAACTCAGCAAGAAGAGACTTGCTCAGTGTTATTTCCATCACGCCTAGGCACCGGGTCAAAGAAACTTCCGTGCGCCTGCGGAGAAGTTATATCATCCTGGCCCAGCCAATCAGGACCCTGAACCTGGAAGAAGCCAGGGAGAAAACTTTGGCCCTCGGTGAGGGAGCTCACAGATGTTGTATCTCTGGAGAGAAGAGGAGCATTGAAGGGTTCGTTTTGCTAGAAGAGCTCCAGGCTCCTTCAGAAAAAATTAAAAGTCAGTAGCTTCAAATACTGTATCTGCTGACTTTTAATATTGGGACAATTACCTGTCCAGGCATCCAGCGGTGTCCTCACCCGAGCCATTTTTTCAATCGCCTATGGGGTGCTGCCGCCATCATCTCCACTAAGGGAAACCGGCAGTGAAGCCTTGCAGCTTCACAGTCGGTTCCCTGCTGCGCATGCGCGAAGCACACTGCACTCTGGCTACGGAGGAAGGAGTAGAGGGGCTGAACTTCTGTCTGAGTTCACTGTGACAAACTCAGATGGAAGTGGGAGCGCGTACCTGTCAAAACCCGGTACCTGCTCCCCCCCCCCCAAAAGGTGCCAAATGTGGCAGCGGAGAGAGGGAGGAGGCAGACAAGCAGAGCTTCCCCTTTTGTGTAGAGCTCTATTTTAAGTAGAAGGTTTCACTCAGCTGTAGAGAACTAATTGGTAACATTGATGGTGCTGCAACTAGAAACGTGCGATTCGCTTAGTTACAACTCGAAATCCAGGCCAAATTTGCATGATTCTGTGAATCAGATATAACTGAATCACAATAGTAACACATTTCAACAAATTTGAATTCAATTATAATGAAAACAACAAATTAATTCATATTTATTAGTTTCATTTGGTTGACATAATGTGATACTTTGGGCCTTTTGTCAATGTTTAAAACATTCAAAATAAGGTAACAGTAATTATCATAATTGATTCAGCTCCATTCTTTTTCATTCTAGAGAACGTATCGTGAATATTCCAATGTGATTCTTTCTGTATTAGGGTTGAGAGACGTTTAATTTGTATGTGCGCGGCCCAACAAACAAAGTCATCTGGGAATGCGGAAATGTTTTCAACTTAATAACATAATGAATGAATATGTATTAATTGGGAATAATTTGCTTTATTCAGATGAAAGCGGCGCAGTAGCTTTTGACTCTTGGATAATTAGCATTTTTCATCATTATAAAAAATGCACTATATAAGAAATGGAAACATATTGCAATAAATAGAGTAAGCTATAAAAGCAAAATAAGATGATTCCTACTTATTGTGTTTGGGTTGGATGAAACTGGATCCATCAGAATCTCCGAATCATAACATAAGGAATGAATCCAAAATTAATTGCATTCCATTCATTACTTTCGGATGCACGCAACAGTCAATATTGTCCAAACATGTTAAAAACGAATATAGCCAATCTTCGGAAAAACCAATGGAATGACAGAACTTCCGAAAAAATACGAATGGATTCGGAACAACAAATATATACTCTCCCGAAATAACGAATCGTTTTGAAAACAAATCATTCTAACATAGCGATTATAATGAAACTAAACTATTTACTTAGCAAACAAAACCTAAACAATTTTTTATGTAGTGCACATCTCTAGCTGTAACTCACAAAGTAAAGAACGATAAGTGCACATGGCCTGGCAGTGTAAATATTTAAACTATTTGGAGCTCCCCTTTAAATAACAAAGCAGTGGCGACTGGTGTTTTTTTTTGGGGGGTGGCAAACAACCACCATCCCCCCTCCCCCCCCCCCGGCGGCACCTCAAAATCCCCAGCCTCGCCCTGCCAGGTCGTTGTCTTACCCCATCCAGGTGGCGGGCGGCGGGCATCAGGCGGTGGGCATTAGCTCCTGTGTCCTTTTCTCCTTAGCTGCTGCCGTGCGACTCCTCCCCTCCTTCTAGATGTCCAATAGGATCGCCTGTCCTTTACGGGTGATGGGTCTCACAACCAGCTTCCTAAATGGCCAGGAGGAGGATCAATGTTAAAATAGGGAATGTTCATTCGCTATTGTAACACACCTGGGTGGGCTCAGTTCGCATTCTCCGCACCCTGAGCCCATCCTATTTTGAAGACCATTATAGCCTCTGGCTCTAATCGGTTCCTCCAAAAACACTTCCCCGTTGGAATCCATGCATCCGGCGTCCTGAAAGGGGCCGGACACATGGATGAGGGGGGGGGGGGGCGGTGCCCGTGCGCCCCTAATGGATGGGCTGCCCCTGTAAAAAAATATTCCTTTTAATGTAAATGTTATTTTTATTAGTTTATAAATTGATGTTTTATATAAACCTTTACCTGTTCGGTGCAAACCCCCTACCCTCACCTTTTGTGAAAACATTCCTGTTGTTAAATTCCTTGTATGGAGACGCTTATCATGGATACATGCACACCAGGATCCAGCACCTCAGAGGCCGGGTTCAACAGGACCCTTACAGCACCATCAGATAATCCTCTTCAATTAAATCAACATACATACACTCTGCAATCTCACTTTGAAACAATCTTTTCGAAGCCTGGAGCATCTGATGGTGAAAGAGGTTAAACCCTATTGGGAGTTCACTAGCGGAATATCTCACTTTAAAAGAGATCCCGCGAGGTTTAAGGCTCAAAAAGTTTCCAACATTCGATCTGTTTAACGAAGATCTTAAAAAGGAATGGACAGACTGTCATCTCGCTCTGCTAAATTGATTGAAATCATTATAAGTTCAAAGAATAAAGAGCTTGAACAGCTGCAAAGTGAAATGTCCGTCATTCAGAAGGACCTTACAGCTTTACAGGGGCACAATAGTTTTTCTGGAATTAGTTAATTGCCTCAATAAAAGTTCGGATAAATTAGAAAAAAATTTTATTGCAAATAAAAAAGAAACAAAGAGGCCGCATCGACTATGAGAGTGCCAATGTTTATACATGGAGAAAACCTTCTTTCTTTTCTGGTAGAAATCGGAAATCATTCACCAACAAGCGTGTCAGCATCTCTGACCCCGAGAATGAGCCAATCAATGATACTCTGGCTATCACAGTTTCTGATTCATCTCCAGAACCTGTGGATTCACAGATCGGCGGTGATCGTCCAATGTATGGCCAGAATGGGAATACCCACAGAAACTCTCACAAGTCCAGCAAAAAGAAAAAGAAATAAAACAGGAAAACAAGGCGAGGAGGATAGAAACACAAGCGGTGTAAAAGCCCCCCGCTATTTACTACGAGGACACGTGCAGCATTAGAGAATAACATTCTTATGCCCCGTACACACGGTCGGATTTTCCGACGGAAAATGTGTGATAGGACCTTGTTGTCGGAAACTCTAACCGTGTGTGTGCTCCATCACACATTTTCCATCAGATTTTCCGACACACAAAGTTTGAGAGCAGGCTATAAAATGTTCCGACAACAAAATCCGTTGTCGGACATTCCGATCGTGTGTACACAAATCCGACGCACAAAGTGCCACGCATGCTCAGAATAAATAAAGAGATGAAAGCTATTGGCTACTGCCCCGTTTATAGTCCCGACGTACGTGTTTTACGTCACCGCGTTCAGAATGATCGGATTTTCCGACAACTTTGTGTGACCGTGTGTATGCAAGACAAGTTTGAGCCAACATCCGTCGGAAAAAATCCTAGGATTTTGTTGTCGGAATGTCCGATCAATGTCCGACCGTGTTTACGGGGCATAAACCTATCACAAAGATCTTTAAATGATTCAGAAATATCTCTTCTATGCAAATGACATAATTTTTGTCCAGCTAAACATTTCGATTTGTTTGGAACCTTATTGGATGTGAATAAATTTGCACATTTGTTGACACTAAAGAAACATTATTTTAATAAGTCGGGGGATTCTGTGGAAGGTTTGCCAGATGATCCTTTAACGGGTGAGTCTCCTCCCTCACCTCAACTATTCTCTGATGTGTTTGGTCTACAAGATCTGATTGACTTGGCAATTGAATCTAGCCTTTTGATTGAAGACCCTGTAGATAGCAGTACAAAAATCTCCTTCAAATTAAGGACAGATTTTTATCCTATTGCTTAACGGGGCAAGGATCTAGACCTATTCCAGAAACTTGTGGAGAGGAATCTAACTTGCTTAGCCCATAATAATCCTGAGGGTTTCATGACAGACAACCTCACTGGCTCTGAAAGAGCTGCCCTTAAGAGCCTGAGTGATGACAAGAGCATTATTATCCACAATGCGGATGAAGGGGGCATAGTGGTGGTCCTTGACTCTGATGTTTATCCTATTGCTTAACGGGGCAAGGATCTAGACCTATTCCAGAAACTTGTGGAGAGGAATCTAACTTGCTTAGCCCATAATAATCCTGAGGGTTTCATGACAGACAACC
Organism: Aquarana catesbeiana; assembly: GCF_042186555.1. NCBI lineage: Eukaryota > Metazoa > Chordata > Amphibia > Anura > Ranidae > Aquarana > Aquarana catesbeiana. Next base: position 312,808,856 of record NC_133330.1, read on the forward strand.
TCACTGGCTCTGAAAGAGCTGCCCTTAAGAGCCTGAGTGATGACAAGAGCATTATTATCCACAATGCGGATGAAGGGGGCATAGTGGTGGTCCTTGACTCTGATGTTTACAAAAATGAAGCTCTGAGGCATTTGTCTGACACCGAAACCTACCTCAAACTTAGGGGGGACCCCACACAATCATTCAGGAAGGAACTGTCCACTCTCCTAGATAGAGCTGTCCTTTCAGGCTTATTTACACAGAAAGAAAGGGACATGTTTATTCCAGATTGCCCAATTATACCAGTTCTCCACTATCTTCCCAAAATTCATAAGGGGTTAGATCCCCTATTTGGTAGACCCATCGTTACGGGTATTGGATCACGGAGTGAAGGTCTGGGCCAATGGGTAGACGATCAATTACAGCCTCTGGTGAGCGTTCTACCAGGATTCCTCAGAGACACTGAACATATTTTGATGAAATTGAAAGACTTCACATGGAAACCCAATTACAATTGGGTTACATGTGATGTCTCTAGTCTTTTTTTCATCCATCCCCCACTCTTTGGGTATACAAGCGGTTTAATTTTCCCTCAAAAGATCAGGTCCGTTTTCGCTCCTACTACAGGAGTTTATTTTGTTGAGCCTTGAAATTTTGCTTACACATCATTTTTTTATGTTTGATGGAGATTATTATCTCCAAAGGTGCGGTGCCTCGATGGGGGCTTAATTCTCACCATCATTGGCAAACCTCTATATGGGGTGGTGGGAAAGGGTCCACATCTTTGGATTAGATAGCCCTCGTCGTACAGATACTATTTTTTATTGTCATTTCATAAACGACTTACTGTTCATTGTTTCTGATGAGCAATTTAGCATGGAAGCTTGGTTGGATTATTTGAATAATAACGATTTAAATTTACGATTCACAGGGCATTATGATTCCAAGTCCATCGAATTTCTGGATGTTGAGTTGCTGGGCAGCAATAATGAAGTGACCTCTAATCTGTTTAGGAAACCCACTGCGGGTAATGTTTTGTTGAGGGCTGATTCAGGCCATCCAAAACACACAATAAGTGGGATTCCAGGCGGTCAATTTCTAAGGTTGAGGCGAATTTGTAGTAAGGACTCTGAATTTATAAAGGTGGCTGAGGACATGACAAGTAGATTTGTAGATCGGGGTTACCCTAAATCCACGATCTCCATAGACTTTAAGATTTCTGAGTTATCAGTGTCAGTTAATCATGGACAAGGATTCGACTAGAAGCACAAATAGAAGAAAGTTTCCTTCAAATGTTAGCAACCCCCGTGTTCTCAACACCTATTAGTGTGGAATTCAATAGAATTAGAAACATTGTCACTAGGTACCTTCCTGTGTTGTTTAATGATCCCACATACGCTCAGAGTTTGACAGGCGGTATCAAAACGGTATCTCGTCGGGCTCCCACATTGGGGAGGTATTTATCCCCCAGTCTATACACTAGCATCAGTTCAGGCTCCAATTGTCTGCAGTTCATGGGCACTTTTAGATGTGGGAGTAAAACATGTGCTTATTGCCCTTTTTTAAAGAAAGGTGATGTTGTTTGTTATGCCACCACCAGCAAAATATTCAAGATTCCTTCATTCATTAAATGTAACACGAAATTCCTGGTTTATGTCATCACCTGTAGTTCATGTCACATCCAATACGTGAGACGGACTACTCGACGGTTGAGAGACCGTCTCCACGACCACCTGTATGATATTGAAAAGAACCATTCTACTAATGTCGCCAGACATTGGATTGATGTGCATGATAAGGATGTCTCGTGTTTAGCTATACAAGGGATGGAAAGGATCACCACACCTATCAGAGGGGGTGACAGATTCAGAGCACTCTGTAAAAGAGAAGTATTCTGGATATTTCACTTCAACACCAGGAAACCGGTGGGGTTAAATTTTGAGTGGGATGTATCCCACTTTTATGATTGACATGAGTTACAGTAGCACATGGGTATTTAGACACTCTTCTCGTGTCAGTCTACTAATCCTAGACATGTTTCATTTATCCGGTACATTCTGGCCATCCACCCCTTATCATCATTTTGCTTTGAAAAGCTTTTTTCATAACTAGTCATTCTTAATTTATTTTTTTGTCATTATATTATATCAGGATCATATTGAAAAAATGAAAGCCACTAATAAATATTCAGAGTAATATGGAGGGATGGTACAGTTAGTGATTGTACTCATACTGCTGAGACAAACATGCTTTAATTCAATTTAACATAGTCAGTTGTGCTCCTGTATAGTTCTTCTAACCATATGTAAGGGTCTCCATGCATGTATATACATATGTGTGTGTCCTTTATCGCTTTACAATTCAGGAGGAGTTTCTTCTTTTCGACACCACCTAGCGAGGGTTAATCACATATACATATGTGTGTGTATACATGTTTTTAGATTTCCACATATTTTTAACGATGTATTCATGTTCTTGTGCACAAATCAATGTTCAAATTTCACTAAATGTTTTTAGTGGGTGTTTTGTAGATACATGGGCATAGTGTGTCATATACTGATATATAAGTACATTGTATGTATTATGGAGTGTGTGGGAGGGCGATCTGTTGTAGCTTAATTATTGGACCCTGGAGTTATGAAATATTTTGAATTTGAATTTTTCATTTATTATTTTTCCTTCTTTCCATGGGTTAATTCTTTTAACATATTGTTTGCTCTGATCACCTCCACGCCCACTCCTCTTTCATGTGTGTGAAAGCTTTAGAGGACTACACCTGATTGCAATCTGGATCTGGATTAGATTACGAATGGTCAGGTGACTAATAGTTTATGTGTATAAAAGACAGATTGGGGTCGGTGGTCCTACAGCTATGACTAAGCGTCACTAACGGTGTGAAACGCGTCAGATATCATCTGTACCTGTGCCTCTGTTGGTGTATGGACTAAGTTTTATCAATAAAGCCATTATGCGTCCATCTTATTTCATTGCTCTTGTCTAATGTTTTATATAATGTTTTTACTATTTATCTTTTTTTTTTTTACAAATAACACCCACTACAAGGTGCTTCAATGAAACTCAGATTGCATGATGGAATTTCTTCTATGAAATCCCAATACTATCTACATGCCTGCTAGCTGTCTTTGTACCAGAAATTAAGCCAAACTGTCTCCTGCTAGGGCAGAGGAAAGGGGAGTGTCAGATCACTGAGTCATTCAGCTGTGTGTATAATCTTATCTCTCCTGATATTCAGGTCCATTCACACCATACATTTTATGGCCAAAAATGTTTGGACACTTGAATGAGCCTGTTGGACATCCCATTCCAAAACCATGGGCATTATTGTAGAGATGGCAATCACTCTTCCTTCTCCACTATAACAGCCCCCACCGGAGTGTGTCTGTGGAAATTTATACCACTTTAGTGGAAAAAGCATTTGGGAGGGCAAGTATCTATGTTGGATGAGAAGACCTGGCCCACAATCCAATTCTTCCCAAAATTGTTCAGTAGATTTGAGTTCCTCCCCACCAAACTCAACTGGCCCACAATCCAATTCTTCCTAAAATTGTTCAGTAGGTTTGAGTTCCTCCCTATCAAACTCGACTGGCGCACAATCAAATTCTTGCCAAAAATTTTCAGTAGGTTTGAGCTCCTCCCCACCAAACTCATCAAACCATGTCTTTATGGAGATGGTTTTGTGTGTATAAAACACAGTTATGCTTAAACAGAAAAAAGAGTCTTCACTGGAGTGTCTGTGGAAATGTATGCCACTTTAGTAGAAAAAGCATTTGGGAGGGCAGGTATCTATGTTGGATGAGAAGAGCTGGCCCACAATCCAATTCTTCCCAAAATTGTGCAGTAGATTTGAGTTCCTCCCCACCAAACTCATCAAACCATGTCTTTATGGAGATGGTTTTGTGTGTACAAAACACAGTCATGCTTAAACAGAAAAAAGCCTTCCCAAAACTGTTGGAATCACACAATTGGCAAAAATGTCTTTGTATGTTGTTGTATTACAGTATTATTCACTCTAAACATCTGAATTCAATTTGGAGGGGTGTCCACATGCTTTTGGCCTTAGCAGGGTGTGATGGTAAAGTAACGTTTGGCCATATAGGTAGGTGTAAATCAGATTCCAGATTCCAGAAATCTGCTTCATAAAGCTTGCCACTTGCTGCGACTGCAAGCGGCTTCAATTTAAAATACCAGTTTTCCAATATTTCATAATAACCTGAATACACCAACACTATACACTCAGTTTAACATTTGAGCACAATTTTATTGATTCCTGCAGACTTAACAACCTGCATTTACATATCAATAGCTGGTAATTGTGAGCTATTCAGGATCATTAATAAATTAATAATTACAATGGTGACCTTTTCTCGCCTACCTCTTGGAGTGTCCTGAGCTTCTGGAAACAATTAAAGTTAGAGGAACGAAAACATGTTGCACACTGACCACATTATCCTGGAATTAAAGACACGTTGAGACAGCAGAAAAGTAAATGGACAGAATATAAATAAAGGCGAGTCAGATCAGATGCTCCCTGGAGACCACATCTTATTAACACGCTCTTTAGTCTATTAGGAACTTAAATACAGGCTGTTTATTTGTGCCATTTGTCAGACAACACTAGTAAATCATCCTGGGATTGCTCTGAAGCAAAAGAATAGGCATTGCAAGAATGTTACGGGCTTGTTCTCTGATGAACAGCCTTTTTCAACCAGAGGAACACCTAAAATAGTTTTTACATAGTTACATAGTAGGTGAGGTTGAAAAAAGACACAAGTCCATCAAGTCCAACCTGCGTGTGTGCTTTTATGTCAGTATTACATTGTATATCCCTGTATGTTGTTGTCGTTCAGGTGCTTATCTAATAGTTTTTAGAAAATTATCGATGCTCCCCACTGAAACCACCCCCTGTGGAAGAGAATTGCACACCCTTACCGCTCTTATGCCCTGTACACACGGTCGGACATTGATCAGACATTCCGACAACAAAATCCATGGATTTTTTCCGACAGATGTTGGCTCAAACTTGTCTTGCATGCACACGGTCACACAAAGTTGTCGGAAAATGCGATCGTTCTGAACGCGGTGACGTATAACACGTATGTCGGGACTATAAACGGGGCAGTAGCCAATAGCTTTGGTCTCTTAATTTATTCTGAGCATGCGTGGCACTTTGTGCGTCGGATTTGTGTACACACGATCGGAATTTCCGACAACGGATTTTGTTGTCAGAAAATTTTATAGCCTGCTCTCAAACTTTGCGTGTCGGAAATTCCTGTGGAAAATGTGTGATGGAGTACACGCGGTCGGAATTTCCGACAACAAGGTCCTATCACACATTTTCCATCGCAAAATCCTATCGTGTGTACAGGGCATTACAGTGAAGAACCCCCTACGCAGTTTAGGGTTAAACCCCTTCTCTTCTACTTTTAGTGAATGGCCGCGTGTCTTTTTAAATTCCCTTTCGCGGAAAAGTTTTATCCCTATTGTGGGGTCACCAGTACAGTATTTGTACATTGAAATCATATCCCCTCTCAAGCGTCTCTTCTCCAGAGAGAATAAGTTCAGTGCTCGTAACCTTTCCTCATAACTAAGGTCCTTCAGTCCATTTATTAGCTTTGTTGTCCTTCTCTGGACTCTCTCCAGTTCCACCATATCCTTTCTGAGGTATCAGAGAACCCCTGCTAAATACAATTAATTAGGAGACAATGGGAGCAATGCCTCTTAGGCCGGCCACACAGGGACCGCATATTTTTCCTGCAACCACGGTTCGATTCTCCCATTAACACAGTCCCTCCTGCCAGACCATTGTCTTCTCCCATCAGAGGGGGTGGGGGCAGGTCAGGGAAGCTGCCCCCTCCGAGAGAAGACAGCGATTATCGCTAGCGGCTATAGCAGCCGCTAGCAATAATCGTAAGATAATCTGGAAGGCTGGTTGTATCCAAGTTGATTGATCAGCTTGGTACGTTCAGCCTGCCCATTAACGGTTCGAATCTGGGCCGTGTATGGTCAGCCATTATATTGGTGGTCAGTGAGAAGAATGTGCCTCTTACAGTGGTGGTCGCAATGCTTAGTAGAAGATGATCCGCAACTCCATACATGCTCTTAGACCCCTTTCACACTGGGGCGCTTTGCAGGCGCTACAGTGCTAAAAATAGCTCCTGCAAAGCGCCCTGAAAGTGCCACTGCCATGTCTCCAATGTGAAAGCCCCGAGGGCTTCCACACTGGAGGGGTGCGCTGGCAGGACGGTAAAAAAAGTCCTGCTAGCAGCATCTTTGGAGCGGTGAAGAAGCGGTGTATACACTGCTCCTTCACCGCTCCTGCCCATTGAAATCAATAGGGCAGTGCGGCTATACCGCCGGCATAGCGCTGCTGCAGCAGCGCTTTGCGGTGGTTTTAACCCTTTCTCGGTCGCTAGCGGGGTAAAAGCGCCCCACTAGCGGCCGAATAGCACAGCGAAATTGGCAGTAAAGCGTCGCTAAAAATAGCGGCGTTTTACCGCCGACGCCGCCCCCGCCCCAGTGTGAAAGGGGTCTAAACCACTTCAATACCGGGCATTTTCACCCCCTTCCTGCCCAGGCCAATTTTAGGGTTTCAGCACTGTAACATTTTGAATGACAATTGCACGGTCGTGTGACATTGTACCCAAATGGGATTTTGATCATATTTTTTTTTTCTCCACAAATACACCTTTCTTTTGGTGGTATTTGATCACCTCTGCGTTTTTTATTTTTTGCGCTATAAACAAAAAAAGGCCGACAATTTTTTAAAAAATATATGTATTTTTTACTTTTTGCTAAAATAAATATCCCAATTTTTTTTTTAAAAACAATAATTTTTTCCTCAGTTTAGGCCGATACGTATTCTACATATTTTTGGTAAAAAAATCCGCAATAAGCGTATATTGATTGGATTGCACAAAAGTTATAGCGCCTACAAAATAGGTCATTTATTTATGGCATTTTTATTTATTTATTTATTTTTTTACTAGTAATGGCGGCGATCTGCGATTTTTATCGGGAGTAAGACATTGCGACGGACACATCGGACACTTTTGACACTATTTTGGGACCATTGACAATTATACAGAGATCATATGCACTGATTACTGTGTGAATGTCACTGGCAGGGAAGGGGTTAACACTAGGGGGCGATCAAGGGGTTAAATGTGTTACCTAAGGAGTGATTCTAACTGTAGGGGGAGGGGACTGACTAGGGAAGGAGACTGATAGGAGGATAGGAGACTATATACTAGGAACACACGATCGGTCTCCTCTCCCCTAACAGGACGTGGATCTTCAGCCTGGGATGGGTCGGGAGGAGGCAGGTAAGAGAGGGTGAGGGGGGGGGGGGGGGGGAGTCACTGCACCATGGGCCTCTGTGTTGTACTTCTCCCCTTGGCCAAAAGTTGCAAGTCAGTCCTGCTATAAGTATAGTATTAGCCAAATGAGGATGAAACTATTCTCCGTCATTACAAATATAGAAGATATCATCAATTTTCACTGCTCAATTTGTTATCACTATAGTTAAGAAAAAGTTAAACCACTCAGGGATCGATCAGCCATACTTAATTATGGAGGTGAGTCAGCTACTGACACTACATTGATCTTCATTAAAAAAAGATGATATTTGACCATTTTACAGAGAAATCAGATAAAACACTTTTTCCTTTACTGCTCACTTAATGAGCACTGGGACAGACAAGAGTAAAAGAAATAAAAGATGATTACCGTTCAATCAGAATCTGATTACAGCAAAGCGGTCAATGGGGATTACTTTTCCAGCCTTATAACAAGTGAAAAGAGTCTTATATCCTGAAATACGTAAAGCTTATCTAACGGCCAACAAAATCTATAAATCAACTCACCAGTTCTTAGATGTAGTGGCTGCATTAGCTTTAAATTTTCAGACTTTTTTATTATTATTATTATACAGGATTTATATAGTGCCAACAGTTTGTGCAGCGCTTTACAAAATAAAGACAGACAGTACAGTTACAAAATAATTCAATCCAGGAGGGATCCGAGGGCCCTGCTCTTTAGAGCTTACAATCTAGAAGACTTTTTTCTTCCTTTATTTTCTTTATTTGATGATCCACTCTTGCACTGTATTCTATCTATGGAGGAGCAGCATTTTCACCCTAGGCTGCTCTCCTGGCTTGAACTTCATACACTTCCTGCTCTCCTGAGCATTAATAACTAGGGGTAGTTGTTGTGTAGTGCACAGAAGACAGCTAGGAGTACTGACAACATTGTTTGAGATTTCCCGATCTGTGAAAGCCAGTCATAGTTACATAGCTCCCAACTGTCCCTGATTTCGAGGGACTGTCCCTGATTTGGAGCAATGTCCCTCTGTCCCTCTTTCCCCCTCATTTGTCCCTCATTTTGGTCTGATCTATATAGTTGTATACAAAATGCACTTTTTATCTTTCAAAAAGTGTTTCCCAGTGCTAAACCTTTCATCCAATTTCTAAATTGCTCCATTTCTACATTTTAAAAGCCAATATAAAGGAATAGTAGTGGTAAAAAAAAGTCCTTGTGGATTTAATTAACCTTTTTTTTGGTTAATTCTTCTTTAAAGGGGTGTGGCAGGGGGCGTGTCCTATGCCTACATACGTTTGTTAGTAGGAGTCCCTCATTGCCATTTCAAAATGTTGGGAGGTATGCAGTTACAGTGATCAAAGGATCAGGAAGTCAATCTGCCCCCCACCCCACCCCCATTACAAAGGCCCAGCTAAAGGCCTACTGAGAGGGGTTGGGAAGGGTTTTTTCTGTTGACTATTTATTTTATTTTTTTTTCTGTTGACTATTTTTTACATTCAAAATACAACATTTAAATAAGCCTTAAAGCAATTGACAAGCAGCTCTTGAGCCGGGCTGTGTGCATCGATAGACAGCCCCGCTCTCTGTTTACAGGATTTGAAGGACAGCCATTGACTCCTGCTGTCTCAGCAAAGCCCGTGAGATCGGGGAGAGAGAGCCAATACAGATGGGCACAGCACTGGATCAAGTGAGGTTTTAGGTAAGTATTTAGGGGGGTGAGGGAGTGATATTGTCACTGGGGCATTTTTTACCTTAATGCAGGGAATGCATTAAGGTAACAAATATCTTGACTTTAGAACCACTTTAACCACTTCGACCCCTTAATGACCAAAGCATTGTTTTGCGATTCAGCACTGTGTCGCTTTAACTGACAATTGCGCGGTCGTGCGACGCTGTACCCAAACAAAATTGACATCCTTTTTTCCCCGCAAATAGGGCTTTCTTTTGGTGGTATTTGATCACCTCTGCTGTTTTTATTTTTTGCGCTATAAACAAAAAAAGAGCGGCGATTTTGAAAAAAAAGCAATATTTTTTACTTTTTGCTATAATAAATATCCCCAAAAAATATATAAAAAAAAACTAATTTATTTCTCAGTTTAGGCCGATATGTATTCTTCTACATATTTTTGGTTAAAAAAAATCTCAATAAGCGTATATTGATTGGTTTGTGCAAAAGTTATAGCGTCTACAAAATAGGGGATAGATTTATGGCATTTTTACTATTAATTTTTTTTTTTTTTTTTTTTTTTAGTAATGGCAGTGATCTGCGATTTTTATCTGGACTGCGACATTACAGTGGACAGATCGGACACTTTTGACACTATTTTGGGACAATTGACATTTATACAGCAATCAGAGCTAAAAATAGCCACTGATTACTTTATAAATGTCACTAGCAGGGAAGGGATTAAACACTAGGGGGCGATCAAGGGGTTAACTGTGTTCCCTCAGCGTGTTCTACCAGGAACATGACAGAGATCCCTGCTCCTGATTACGGGGAGCAGTAGATCTCTGTCATGTCACTAGGCAGAACAGGGAAATGCTTTGTTTACATAGGCATTTCCCTATTCTGCCTCTCCTAGTCACGATCACGGGCCACCAACGGACATCGAGTCCGCGGGACCCGTGGGCACGCTTCCGTGGTGCGTGGCGGTTGCGTGCGTCTGCTAGCCCAGGATTACGAAGGGACGTACGGGAACGCCCTTTTGCGCACCCGTGCTATTCTGCAGACGTACATCGGTGTGCGGCGGTTGGGAAGTGGTTAAAATTTGTGTTAGTTAATTTTTGTTGCGCTGTATTAAAAATTATGTCACGTATGGCGAAACCTGTAGGGAGGAGACACGCACACACGCCACCACAAATGCGCGATCGGCCGGAGGCCATCTTTGTTTCTGGAACATAGTACTATGGCGTTCTTGAGACATCCTATTCAATTTGGATACTTCGTAAGTGCATTTACCCAGAATAAATTGTTTTTATATTTTACACTATGTGGAGCATCTCTTACATTCCATGTATGTAATGTATTCCATGATCTTGCTGATGGGAGCTGGGGATTGAAGAACTCAGGAGAAGTATAGAGGAGGATGTTGCTTGCCTGTTTAAACATTTCTGGATATCCTGTGAAGATTTTTCCTGCATTAGGTGGATGATCCATTGCAGTAATAAGCATTTTGACCACTCTTATATGGGGGGTCACAATTGTTGTGGTAAGCCTTCCATGAGAGTGAGAAGTGTCACCCTGGCTATTTTTGGAGTTCTCTGACTTTCATCACGGCGTGTGGGACTTCTACTTTTGAAATTGACCACAATTTTGATTATACTCACTGACTTTTTTTACATTTAATTTTACTTTGAGTTTTAGGCCGTGTACTATTCAATTGTAGGCACTAGTATGAATGTGATGATATTGGAAAAAGAAAAAGAAACCCTTTAGGTCGGACTTTGGAGGCAGATTGGAACAACAGTATGCTTTTTATATGATGCATAGGGGTTCACACATGTTCTGATGTCATACTGTTGACACGTCATTTTATCTCTCATTGGGTATATGTAATGTCCTCCTTTTCTGTGGAAAATACCTTTTTTACAACTATTTTATATTGTATATGTTCATAATAAAATGTTACTTTTTATAAAAAGCTTTCCAATCTGCCTCCAAAGTCCGACCTAGAGGGTTTCTTTTTCTTTTTCCAATGAATCTTACGGATGTGGCATATGAGTGATTACCTATAACTGTTGATTATGATGATATTTAGCATTATTATCTATGTGGCTTTTCATATATACTTGTGTATGTGTATATATATATGTATATATCTATATATCTATATCTATATATCTATATATCTATATATAGATATATATATATCTATATATAGATATAGATATATATATATCTATATATAGATATATAGATATATATATATATTTATTTATTTAAAGACCAGAATGAAATTTGTACTATTGATTTCTAATAAATTACTTTAGTTTCCAAGTAGAAGAGATACGTTTGTTTTCAATAATAACAATATGTTTTAAAATGGCTATTATGTCGCAACACCACCCCACATCACATTCATTTCTCCTTGGACCAAAATGTGTTAACCCCTGGGGCCAATAGACAGCAATTGTCTTTGTTTACCCCACACCAGCTCAGAAGGTGTACGTGCAAATATGCAAGTTCCATCCATCTCAACTAAGGATAAGGTGATCGTACTTTGGAGTCTTTGCTTTGTATGCCAGAGGCCCTTGGCAATAATGCATAAGCAAAATTCTAAGAAAGTCAGAACTTCTGCATACTAGTTCCAAGTTAGTAACTCAAAAAATAATGCATCATTATGACAGCCAGGAAACAAATAGAAGGTGAAGTTTGTAGTGCCAATCTTCACCTTCATAAGGATCTCTTGGAAAGTCAAGTTCCAGTTTGATAACACCCAGGATCAGCAAAGAAGGAAATATTGGGTAGAACAAGGTGACCTGTCATCAGAGAAAGCACTAACATTTCACGCAATTTCTGCCAAACGACAAAGGAATGGCTGATCTTTCAATACAACGTAACGAGTTGTAACAAAGACTGAATCACGGTATTTTCCAGTGATTATCACCAAGAGCCCTTGTAATGAATGATCTTCCTGGGATGCCATAATGTCTCTCCACGAAACCAAGTAGAGTTCAAAGATTTATCTGTGTCGCTTGTTTCAGCTAGAACAAGATAATTGTAGAGAATTACTTTTTCAAGTGTATTTAGCTGGCACTGAGGGCAGAATGTACTGCTTATTAAAGCCTTATGATACCACGTGTGCTAATTCTGATCCTTCTTATCCTGCATTATACACTGAAGCTAGTTTCACCTTAAGAGTTTCTGTTTTTTTATGTCACCTTTCTAGTGACAATTTGGTTTCTAAAAACCCCTTTATAATAAATTCACAGTAAAGTTTTAATGCAAAGAGCAGTGTCACAGTTCTTGGCCTCCAGAGACATTATAGAGGACATGTACCCGAATGTACCCATGCTAATGGTGATACAAATACTTTAAACGACAACACAAAACACACACATATATATATATATATATATATATATATATATATATATATATATATACACACACAGTATCTCACAAAAGTGAGTACACCCCTCACTTTTTTTGTAAATATTTTATTATATCTTTTCATGTGACAACACTGAAGAAATGACACTTTTCTACAATGTAAAGTAGTGAGTGTACAGCTTGTATAACAGTGTAAATTTGCTGTCCCCTCAAAATAATTCAACACACAGCCATTAATGTCTAAACCGCTGGCAATAAAAGTGAGTACACCCCCAAGTGAAAATGTCCAAATTGGGCCCAAAGTGTCAATATTTTGTGTGGCCCCTATTTTTTCCAGCACTGCCTTAACCCTCTTGGGCATGGAGTTCACCAGAGCTTCACAGGTTGCCACTGGAGTCCTCTTCCACTCCTCCATGATGCCATCATGGAGCTGGTGGATGTTAGAGACCTTGCGCTCCTCCTCTTTCCATTTGAGGATGCCCCACAGATGCTCAATAGGGTTTAGGTCTGGAGACATGCTTGGCCAGTCCATTACCTTTACCCTCAGCTTCTTTAGCAAGGCAGTGGTCATCTTGGAGGTGTGTTTAAGGTCGTTATCATGTTGGAATACTGCCCTGAGGCCCAGTCTCTGAAGGGAGGGGATCATGCTCTGCTTCAGTATGTCACAGTACATGTTGGCATTCATGGTTCCCTCAATGAACTGTAGCTCCCCAGTGCCGGCAGCACTCATACAGCCCCAGACAATGACACTCCCACCACCATGCTTGACTGTAATCAAGACACACTTGTCTTTGTACTCTTCACCTGGTTGCCACCACACACGCTTGACATGATCTGAACCAAATAAGTTTTAGACATGTGTGATTAGTTTTGTACGAATCGGAAATTTGTATGAATTTCCGGAAATTCGTACATTCGTGAGGATACGAAATACGAATTTTTATGCATTAGAATTTTGTACGAAAGATGAAATTTCGTTTATGAACTTCGTATAAATTTTTCATAACGAACTTTCGTTATTGTTACGAAAAGTTAACGAACCTAAAAGTTAAAAACCCCAGGAAGTCAGCACAGCACAGGGATGGTGGGAGCCTCTCATAATGTTAAATTTATCATAACGAACTTTCGTTATTGTTACGAAAAGTTTACGAACCTAACGAAAATTCGTATTTCGTACGAATCCGAATTGAATTTCGGACATGAATTACTAATTAATTTCAATACGGAACGAAACGAAACAAATTTATTGATGGCGCACATGTCTAATAAGTTTATCTTGGTCTCATCAGACCACATGGTTCTAGTAATCCGTGTCCTTAGTCTGCTTTTCTTCAGCAAACTGTTGTGAGCTTTCTTGTTACATAGTTACATAGTAGGTGAGGTTGAAAAAAGACCATCAAGTCAATCAAGTGCAATCTATGTGTGTGATTTTATGTCAGTAGTACATTGTATAACCCTGTATGTTGTGGTCATTCAGGTGCTTATCTAATAGTTTTTTGAAACTATCGATGCTCCCCGCTGAAACCACCACCTGTGGAAGGGAATTCCACATCCTTGCCGCTCTTACAGTAAAGAACCCTCTACGCAGTTTAAGGTTAAACCTCTTTTCTTCTAATTCTAAAGAGTGGCCACGTGTCTTATTAAACTCCCTTCCGCTGAAAAGTTTTAGCCCTATTGTGGGGTCACCAGTATGGTATTTGTAAATTGAAATCATATCTCCTCTCAAGCATCTCTTCTCCAGAGAGAATAATTTCAGTGCTCGTAACCTTTCCTCATAACTAAGATCCTCCAGTTCCTTTATTAGCTTTGTTGCCCTTCTCTGTACTCATTCCATTTCCAGTACATCCTTCCTGAGGACTGGTGCCCAGAACTGGACAGCATACCCCAGGTGAGGCCGGACCAGAGTTTTGTAGAGTGGGAGAATTATCACTTTATCTCTGGAGTTAATCCCCTTTTTAATGCATGCCAATATTCTGTTTGCTTTGTTAGCAGCAGCTGGGCAATGCATGCCATTGCTGAGCCTACTAGGACCCCCAGGTCCTTTTCCATCCTTGATTCCCCCAGAGATTCTCCCCCCAGTGTATAGATTGCATTCATATTTTTTCCACCCAAATGCATTATTTTACATTTTTCCACATTAAACCTCATTTGTCATGTAGTCGCCCACCCCATTAATTTGTTCAGATTCACATCCTGCGGAGAAGTTATTGCCCTGCTTAGCTTAGTATCGTCCGCAAATACAGAGATTGAACTGTTTACTCCATCCTCCAGGTCATTCATGAACAAATTAAATAGGATTGGTCCCAGGACAGAACCGTGGGGGACCCCACTTTCCACCCCTGACCATTCCGAGTACTCCCCATTTATCACCACCCTCTGAACTCGCCCTTGTAGCCAGTTTTCAATCCATGTACTCACCCTATGGTCCATGCCAATGGACTTTACTTTGTACAGTAAACGTTTATGGGGAACTGTGTCAAATGCTTTTGCAAAATCCAAAATCCAGGTCTACGGGCCTTCCTTTATCTAGATGGCAACTCATCCCCTCATAGAAGGTTAATAGATTGGTTTGGCAAGAACGATTCTTCATGAATCCATGCTGATTACTGCTAATGATACCGTTTTCATGACTAAAATTTTGTATATAGTCCCTTATCATCCCCTCCAAGAGCATGCATACTATTGATTGTTAGGCTAACTGGTCTGTAATTCCCAGGGATGTATTTTGGTGCTTTTTTAAATATTGGTGCTACATTGGCTTTTCTCCAATCAGCTGGTACCATTCCAGTCAGTAGACTGTCAGTAAATTTTATGAACAATGTTCTGGCAATTACTTGACTGAGTTCCCTAAGGACCCTCGGGTGCAAGCCATCTGGTCCCGATGACTTATTAATGTTAAGTTTTTCAAGTCTTTTCCTAATTCTGTCCTCTGTTAGCCATGAGGGTGCTTCCTGAGATGTGTCATGAGGATAAACACTGCAGTTTTGGTTACTGAAGCCCTCCGATTCCCTTATGAAGACTGAGGCGAAGAATAAATGCCATCTCACCATCCTTTGTAACCAGATTCCCTTCCTCATTCCTTATGGGGCCAATATTGTCTGTCCTCCCTCTTTTAGGCTACTTTCACACTGGGGCTTTGGGGGCGTCGGCGGTAAAGCGCCGATATTCTTAGCGGCGCTTTACCGTTGCTTTTGCGGAGGTTTTCGGCCGCTAGCAGGATGCTTTTAACCTCGCTAGCGGCTGAAAAAGGGTTAAAACTGCCCGCAAAGCGGCGCTATGCCGGCTGTTCGGCGGCGCTGCCCATTGATTGATATACATGCCCGGTGATTGATATACACCGCTCGTACAGCGCTGCAAAGATGCGGCTTGCAGGACTTTTTTTGGCTTCCTGCCAGCGCACCGTTCCAGTGTGAAAGCAGTGTGAAAGCACTCGGGCTTTCACACTGGAGTGAGAGGAGAGGCTCTCTACAGGCGCTATGCAGGCACTATTTTTAGCGCTATAGCTCCTGTAAAGTGCCTCAGTGTTAAAGCAGCCTCACTGTTTATATACTTTTTTTTTTTGCTTTCCTCCGCTGTGTCTTTGGTGTTCTACCTTAGCCGCCCTAATTGCACCCTTACATTTCTTGTTGCATTATTTGTAAAGTTTGAATGCTGATGATGATCGGCACATCACAGATCTGGTGGACAGATTACTGGGAGGGGCTGGGGAAGACCCACCTGTCATGGTGCACGTTGGTACTAATGACAAAGTCAGAGGCAGATGGAGTGTCCTAAAGAATGTTTTTAGGGACTTAGGAGCTAAATTGTGGAAAAGGACCTCCAAGGTAGTATTCTCACAAATACTACCGGTACCTCAAGCTACACCAGAAAGGCAGAGGGAGATTAGGGAAGTAAACAAGTGGCTGAGGAGTTGGTGTAGTAAGGAGAGGTTTGGGTTCCTGGAGAACTGAGCTGACTTCTCAGTCGGTCACCAGTTCTATAGAAGGGACGGACTGCACCTAAATGAGGAGGGTGCAGATCTGGTGGGAAGATGGCTGAAAAGTTAGAGGGCCTCCTTAACTAGGCAATGGGGGGGGGGTCCAGAGGTAGAGATAGTCAGCACAGAACATACTCCAGAGGGTAGTATTGGGGACATTAGTGGTAGGTTGACTAAAGCACATAAACCCGAGGTAAGTATAGTAACAAGTCCTATTTGCAACCTCGGAACACCCAATAAGAAGACAGTATGCGACCGGTCTAAACGACGTGGCATGTTCACCAATACCAAGAGCCTGGCAGACAAGATGGGAGAACTATAGATACTGTTGTATGAGGAGGATTTAGATTTTGTGAGAATTTCAGAGACATGGTTCAACAACTCTCATGATTGGCTGGCAACCATTCCAGAGTATTCCCTTATTGCAAGGATAGGGAGGGTAAAAAAGGGGGAGGGGTATGCCTGTATATCAAGAATAATGTACAAGTGAATGTAAGAGATGACATCACTAAGGGGGCTAGGGAGGAGGTGGAATCCTTATGGGTAGATCTCCAAAGGGATGAAACTAAGAGGAAAGTTAAACTGGGAGTATGCTATAGGCCCCCTAACCTGAGGGAGGAGGGGGAGACGAACCTCCTATCACAAATTGGATTAGCTGCACGGATGGGAGGTGTCATCATAATGGGGGATTTAAATTATCCAGACATAGACTGGGCGAAAGGAACCACGTATTCGTCTAAGACTTGCCAGTTTCTAAATGTCTTGCAGGACAATTTCATGGGTCAGATGATAGATGCACGAACTAGAAACAAAGCGTTACTAGACCTACTGATTACCAACAATACAGACCTGATCACGGATGTGGAAATAAGGGGCAATTTAGGAAACAGTGATCACAGGTCAATTAGCTTTAGTATAAATCACACAAATAGGAAACATAAGGGGAATACAAAGACATTGAATTTTAAAAGAGCCAACTTCCCTAAACTACGAACCTTGCTGGAAGATATTAATTGGGATAAAACTTTAGGAACAAAGAACATGGAGGAGAGATGGGTTTGCTTTAAGAGCATATTAAATAAGGGCATTAGCCAGTGCATCCCATTGGGAAATAAATTTATAAGAGCGAACAGAAATCCTGGATGTCTTAACACCAATGTAAAAATGCATATAAAAGCAAAGGAGAAGGTCTTCAAAAAATACAAGGCTGAGGGATTAATATCAGCATTCAGACTTTACAAAGAATGCAACAAGAAATGTAAGGGTGCAATTAGAGTGGCTAAGATAGAACACAAAAGACACGTAGCGGAGGAGAGCAAAAAAAAACCCCAAAAATTCTTTAGGTATATAAACAGTAAAAGAGGGAGGACAGACCATATTGGCCCCATAAAGAATGAGGAAGGGAATCTGGTTACAAAGGATGGTGAGATGGCGAAGGTATTGAATTTATTCTTCTCCTCAGTCTCCACAGGGTGAATTGGGGGTCTTTAGTAACGAAAACTGCAGTGCTTATCTTCATGACACATCACAGGAAGCACCTTCATGGCTAACAGAGGACAGAATTAGAAATAGATTTGAAAAACATAGCATTAATAAGTTACCGGGACCAGATGGCGTGCACCCGAGGGTCCTTAGGGAACTCAGTCAAGTAATTGCCAGACCATTGTTCCTAATTTTTACTGACAGTCTACTGACTGGAATGGTACCAGCTGACTGGAGAAAAGCCAATGTAGCACCAATATTTTAAAAAGGGCCAAAATACATTCCTGGGAATGACAGACCAGTTAGCCTAACATCAATAGTATGCAAGCTCTTGGAGGGGATGATAAGGGACTATATACAAGATTTTAGTAATGAAAACGGTATCCCTAGCAGTAATCATGAAGAATCGTTCTTGCCAAACCAATCTATTAACCTTCTATGAGGAGGTTAGCTGCCATCTAAATAAACAAAGGTCCGTAGACATGGTGTATCTGGATTTTGCAAAAGCATTTGACACAGTTCCCCATAAACGTTTACTGTACAAAGTAAGGTCAGTTGCCATAGGGTGAGTACATGGATTGAAAACTGGCTACAAGGGCGAGTTCAGAGGGTAGTGATAAATGGGGATTACTCGTAATGGTCAGGGGTGGAAAGTGGGGTCCCCCAGGGTTCTGTCCTGGGACCAATCCTATTTAATTAATTCATAAACGACCTGGAGGATGGGGTGAACAGCTCAATCTCTGTAATTGTGGACGATACTAAGCTAAGCGGGGCAATAACTTCTCCACAGCATGTGGAAACCTTGCAAAAAGATCTGAACAAATTAATGGGGTGGGCAACTACATGGCAAATGAGGTTCAATGTAGAAAAACGTAAAATAATGCATTTGGGTGGCAAAAATATGAACACAATCTATACACTGGGGCGATGCCAAGCTGCTGCTAACAAAGCAAACAGAATATTGGTATGCATTAAAAAGGGGATCAACTCCAGAGATAAAACGATAATTCTCCCGCTCTACAAGACTCTGGTCCGGCCGCACCTGGAGTATGCTGTCCAGTTCTGGGCACCAGTCCTCAGGAAGGATATACTAGAAATGGTGCGAGTACAAATAAGGGCAACTAAGTTAATAAAGGGTCTGGATGATATTACTTATGAGGATAGGTTACGAGCACTGAACTTATTCTCTCTGGAGAAGAGACGCTTGAGAGGGGATATGATTTCAATTTACAAATACCGTACTGGTGACCCCACAATAGGGATAAAACTTTTCAGCGGAAGGGAGTTTAATAAGACACGTGGCCACTCATTAAAATTAGAAGGTTTAACCTTAAACTGCGTACATTTTTTTTTTTACTGTTATGCCCTGTACACGCGATAGGATTTTCTGACGGAAAATGTTCGATGGGAGCTTGTTGTTGGAAATTCAGCCAGCAATAATGAATCCCAGCCCATGCGATTTACCACCCAGTTTCACACCAAATATAAAAATATGGAGAGCATTTTGTCCAAACAATGGTCCATAGTACTAGAGGACCCTTTTTTACAGGATACCATTACCCAAAAACCTAAAGTATCTTACTGTAAGGCCAAAAAAATAAAAGGGGAAATTGCACCTAGTAAGATGAAACAGTACCCACCTACCCACAGCAATTATATTACTTTGATCCCTTTGGTGGGTATGAGTGAATACCAGACAGCAGTTACCCCTCGAGGACAACAGACATGCTCTAACTATGTTCCATTATGTAAGTGCAATACTTTGTGCAATAAATTGTGTCTTTTAAATACTACACTTAGGTACGCCTCCCTCCTTCCCCGGTTCGGTTCGCACCAGAAGCTGCGAACGGACTGAAAATTGGCACGAACAATAGAACCCCATTGACGTCTATGGGACTCGAACATTCACAATCAAAAGTGCTCATTTTAAAGGCTAATTTGCATGGTATTGTCCTAAAAAGGGTTTGGGGACCCGGGTCCTGCCCCAGGGGACATGTATCAATGCAAAAAAAACTTTTAAAAACGGCCGTTTTTTCAGGAGCAGTGATTTTAATGATGCTTAAAGTAAAAAAAAAAAAAGTGAAATATTCCGTTAAATATCGTACCTGGGGGGTGTCTATAGTATGCCTGTAAAGTGGCGCGTGTTTCCCGTGCTTAGAACAGTCCCTGCACAAAATGTAATTTTTAAAGGAAAAAAGGTCATTTAAAACTGCTTGCGGCTTTAATGTAATGTCGGGTCCTGGCAATATGGATGTAAATCAGTGAGACAAACGGCATGGGTACCCACCAGTCCATTACCAGGCCCTTTGGGTCTTGTATGGATATTAAGGGGAACCCCGCACCCAAATTAAAAAAGGAAACAGCAGTATACAGGCTCTGTACTCTGAACAGCAGGTTTGTTGTTAAGTAGAATCTGTTTGTAATTTTGAACTGGTACATTTTTAACGTGTTTAGCTCCAGCCAAAAAATCTATTTTAAGCTTTTTGGAAAACATAGGGAAGGGTTATCACCCCTGTGACATTTTGCTGCCTGTGCTCCTCTTCAGAAGATTTCACCTCACTTTTTGTCCCAATGACAAATGTTTTTTGAAAATTTGGGTTTTTTTGTGAAACAAAGATTGGTGATAAAGCATCAGTGGAAAGGAGAAATGTTTTTCCCATATTAACTCTTACAGGAGAGAATTTCCCTTCCTAGGGGTAGATTTCATCTCACTTCCTGTTGTCTCCTTCTGTTTGCAAGTAGGAGTCGTTTGTAAGTTGGATGTTTGAAAGTAGGGGCCTGCCCTATATACTCAGCAGAAATTTGGGCCTTAGGTGTTGTTGTGGCCACAACACTGTAAGCCCTCACAGGGCCATGCTGTGAAATATTAGATCAAGAATTGTAATTGCATGCCCAACAGAGGCAGAAAAATTGGGCCTTTGGGTGGTGGTGGTGCTGGTGCCACAACACTGTAAGTCCTCACTTGCTCTTGGTGGGCGCAGAAACAGGCCCTGCTGTGAAATATTGGATCAAGAATTGTAATTACATGCCCCTGTTGAACAGGGGCTGAAAAATTGGGCCTTAGGCACTGGTGCTGTGCCACAACACTGCAACCCCTCACAGATACTCTAGTTGGAAGGCAGGAACGAGCCCTGCTGCAAAGTATTGCATCAAAAATTGTAATTACACGCCCCTGTTAGACAGGGGCTGAAAAATTGAGCCTTAAGCACTGATGCTGGTGCCACAACACTGCAACCCCTCACAGATACTCCAGTTGGAATGCAGGAACGAGCCCTGCTGCAAAGTATTGCATCAAAAATTGTAATTACACACCCTTGTTAAACAGGGGCTGAAAAATTGGGCCTTAGGCACTGGTGCTGGTGCCACAACACTGCAACCCCTCACAGATACTCTAGTTGTAACGCAGGAATGAGCCCTGCTGCAAAGTATTGCATCAAAAATTGTAATTACATGCCCCTGTTAGACAGGGGCTGAAAAATTGGGCCTTAGGCACTGGTGCTGGTGCCACAACACTGCAACCTCTAACAGATACTCTAGTTGGAAAGCAGGAACGAGCCCTGCTGCAATGTATTGCATCAAAAATTGTAATTGCACGCCCCTGTTAAACAGGGGCTGAAAAATTGGGCCTTAGGCACTGGTGGCGGCGCCCAGAACCAAAAATGTTCTTACAAGCTATCAGCGTGATCATTGAGGAGGAAAAGGATAATTACTCAGGATAGTCACTCAGCATCAGCATAGGCAGTCTTTGAAGGGATCTGAGATTTCAAAAAAAAGTATTCGGTTACATCAGCATCAGGTGCTTGGTAGCTGGTGGTGATCCAAGACTGATTCATTTTTATGAAGGTCAGTCGATCGACCGAGTCGGTGGACAGACGCACCCTGTGATTGGTTACAAAGCCTCCAGCAGCACTGAATGTGCGTTCCGAAAGAACGCTGGACACAGGACAGGCCAGAAGCTCAATTGCATACTGTGCAAGCTCTGGCCAGTGATCCATCCTCAAGACCCAGTAACCCAGAGGATTTTCGGTGGGAAAGGTGTCCAAGTCAGTCCTTGCCCCTAGGTATTCCTGCACCATGTAAAACATACGCTGGCGATGGTTGCTGGAACCAATCATACCTTGGGGCTGCGGACTAAAAAACTGTCTGAACGCATCGGTCAGACGGCCACCTTCTCCACCGCTCCTTCTTTGACTGACCGAAGCCTCAGCAACATGTTGTCCAGAAACAGGAGTTTGTAACCTCCCAGTCTCTGGGAACGCGTTGCACAGACCTTTCTGCAAGGCCTCCCGAAGATGTTTCATCCTCTGCTCCCTCTGCGATGGCAAGATAAGGTCCGCAACCTTACCCTTGTAACGTGGATCAAGGAGGGTTGCCAGCCAGTATTGGTCCTTCCCCTTGATACCACGAATACGAGGATCCTTACGCAGGTTTTGCAGGATCAGGGAGGCCATGCAGCGCAGGTTTGCTGAGGCATTCGGTCCACAGCCACCTCCTCCCAGCCACGTACAAGTCCATGTGTTTCTTGGGACTGATCCCTTAAAGACTGCTGCTGATGCTGAGTGCCAGGCTCCACCTCCATACTGACACAATCCTCCTCCTCCTCGTCCTCTTCCTGTGCGATCGGCGGGCACGCAGGAACACTGTCTGGATAAAGGGGGCCTTGAGAGCTAAGGAAGTCCTCCTCTTCCTGCCTCTGTTCTGCCTCAAGTGCCCTGTCCATTATTCCACGCAGCGTGTGCTCCAACAGGTGGACAAGGGGGACAGAGTCACTGATGCATGCACTGTCACTGCTCACCAACCTTGTGGCCTCCTCAAATGGTGACATGGGGAAAAAAAACCAAGCTCCCCTGACCCTGTCCTGGTGCCATAGTCGCACAGGTACTCATTGATGGCCCTCTGCTGCGTGAGCAGCCGCTGCAGCATGGCCAACGTTGAGTTCCACCTGGTGGGCATGTCACAGATTAGGCGGTTCTTGGGTAGGTTAAACTCCTTTTGGAGGTCTGCCAGCTGAGCACTGGCATTATATGACCGGCAGAAATGCACACAGACTTTCCTGGCCTGCCTCAGGACATCCTGTAAGCCCGGGTACCTGCCCAAGAACCGCTGCACCACCAAGTTAAGGACGTGAGCCAAACAGGGCACATGGGTCATTTGTCCCTGTCAGAGGGCAGAGAGGAGGTTGGTGCCATTGTCGCAAACCACCATTCCTGCCTTAAGTTGGCATGGCATCAACCACCTCTGAACCTGCCCCTGCAGAGCTGACAGAACCTCTGCCCCAGTGTGGCTCCCGTCCCCCAAGCACACCAGCTCAAGCACCGCATGGCATCTTTTGGCCTGCATACTTGCGTAGCCCCTTGAACGGCTACGTAGCACCCCTGGTTCCGAGGACAAAGCACAGGAAGAGGCCATGGAGGAAGAAGAGGAGAGGTGTGTCAGAATCATTAGTAGTGGCATTTTGGAGGCGTGGTGGCGGAACAACCTCCAACACTACTGCACCTTGTCCTGCATCCTTCCCAGCTGCCAGCAGAGTCACCCAATGTGCGGTGAAACTTAGGTAACGTCCCTGTCCATGCCTGCTGGACTATGAGTCAGCGGTAATATGCACCTTACTGCTGACCGCCCTGTCCAGCGAGGCATGGACATTGCCTTCCACATGCCGGTAGAGAGCCGGAATCGCCTTCCGTGAGAAAAAGTGGCGTTTAGGTACCTGCCACTGAGGAACCGCACATTCCACAAACTCACGGAAGGGGGCAGAGTCTACCAACTGAAAAGGCAGCAGTTGAAGTGCTAGCAATTTTGCCAAGCTAGCATTCAACTGCTGGGCATGTGGATGGCTGGGAGCGAACTTCTTTCGGTGGTGCAGCAGCTGGGGCAGGGAAATTTGCCTGGTACAATCTGATGTCAGTGTACCGAAAGCAGATTGCCCACAAGTACTTGGCTGTGACACACCTAATTCTACACCTTCATTCCTCTCAGTGCAGGTCTCAGAGAGGACTGAAGGTATAGTGGGGTTGGAGATCTCAGCTGATGAGGAGCAAGGAGAGGTCCTCTTTGTTCTTTGGTGTGGGTCTTTTAGATACGCTTGCCAATGAACTGCATGGCAGGTCAACATATGTCTGGTCAAGCACGTGGTGCCCAAGCGGGAGATGTTTTGGCCACGCGAGATACGCTTGAGACATATGTTGCAAATAGCAGCGGTGTGATCTGATGCACTCATCTCAAAAAAGGCCCACACCAAAGAACTTTTGGAATAATGCGCAGAGACAGCAGTGCCCTGCACATGCGGAGCTTTGGGGTGTGATGCAGTCAGTGTGCTGCCCTTAGGCTGGCCCCTGGAGGGCATCCTGCCTCGTTGGTGATGTGCCTCCTCCTCCTCCTCTCTCCTATCAGACACCCACGTTGAGTCAGTGACCTCATCATCCCCTCCCTCCTCATCACTGGAGCAAACCTGGCAGTATGCTGCAGCGGGGGGAGCATGACTGCCAGATTGCTGTCCTTCTTGGGCACCCCCTCTGTCCGTGCTCACATTACTGCCTTCATCTAGCTCAGTATCATCATCAGAGCCTTCTAAACGCTGGGCATCCTCCTGGAGCATATACCCAACACTGTGGTCAAACAGTTCGAGGGACTCCTCAGGAGGACATGGTGGGGCTAGGGAAGGAGTCACTGATGCCATTGAGCCGAGGGAAGAGGCCAGGTTGGCAGCTGCTTTGCCAGACAAAGTACCCTGAGCATGGGTGAGAGAGGATGAGGATGGCTTGGTCATCCACTCGACCAAGTCTTCCGCATGTTGCGGCTCAACACGGCCAGCTGCCGAAAAAAAGGCCAAGCGTGTCCCACGGCCACGTGCTGATGAGGATGCACCGTCTCCATGACCAGCACTGTTGCCTCTAGACACAGAGCCTGCTTGCCCTCTTTTATTGCCTTGTGACTGTCTGCCTCTCCTTGTTGGCCTTCCAGACATACTAATGGCCTGTAGCTGCACTAAGCTGGGATATATATATATATATATATATATATATATATATATATATACTGATACTGCAGCTAGCAAAATCAACTGCCTGCCTGTAGTATGAGAACATGTGTAGGGAAATTTATGATCAGTGCTGTATCACTAATATATATGTTTGATGTGTTAATACATTTATTATATTGTGTATTCTTCTGTCAGCACTACAGAAACAAGTGAACAACATGTTTTTCTCTTAAAATATATGTTGCCAGCAAGTTAAGATAAACATTCTGTAGTGTAAGCTGTTGTAGATGGTAATCATATTGTAAGCAGTAGTGTGAATATGAAAGTCATTGTATGTGATGCGCTGATAACAATAAGTCACGGAATGTTAAGTCATCATTCTTCATCATCATAGCTCTGAAAAATATCGATAAAGCAGAAAAGCTAGGTGTGTCTACCATAGAATGGGTATAAAAGTAGGAAAGTTGTCATATTCTCTAGAGCACAGCTAAGACACATACATTTTGTGTACAGCTCTGTTCTCCATATATATATATGCAATAAAACTTTTGAATTTGGAGCCATTTTGTTTTCAGGTAATTAATCCTTTTACATCAATGGTGCCGTAGAAGGACCCGGATTGCAAAACTGAACACAGGATCTGTGGTCTATCTGACATACAACTGCAATGAGACAAGGGCCCAAGGGTGAATAAAAATGTTCTCCCTGATTGTCTGGTTGATCTTGCACGGCGGGGGGAACACAGATCGTGTGTCAAAACGCAATCAAAAGAACCTGGGCAAAAGGGGTGATATTTTATGTCCTGTTTGTCTACTAACTTGAATGAATGGGTTCCTGAGCCATAGTCTGGCTGTAAGTCCTTCAGGATTTATGAAAGTGTGAACGTGTGGGGAAAGTTGGGGTCTCAAGGTAAGGAGAACCCCTTTCCAAGCAAATGTGAAGAGTGAACATTATTGTCTGTTATATTAAACAGTTGTCTTTTTAACTAACGCAGAGTACTAAATTGTTTTAAGTGTGAATGAGAGGGTTGCCTAAACGTCAAAAGCTGGAAAGCCTGGGTTTATAGCCTAAGGTGAGGCCATACGTGTATGTGCTGTTTTGATGCCTATGACGTCAACAGGTGCCCTCTGAGTGAAAGTGTATTGTCTAAATGTCATAAAACGATACTAATTGTTGATACTCATGCATACTAATTGAAAGGTATTAACAGCTACCCTGTATAAGTGGGGTTTTACTAACAGAGTTTACAGAGTAAAATAAGATTTTGCCTAAATGAATAGTACTGGTAATCTTTACATAATATACATAAAATTGCATAACCTTGCTGATGTATCCAAGCAAAGAATGTGGGCAACTTGAGGTGTTAGTAGATACCTTGTTCATCTGTTATATTATATTGTTTGTGGTATGTATGCTGTTAAAAATCTGGAGAGATAGACAGCGTGGTTTCCCTGTGTGTGTGATCTCCAATTCGTGCTGTAACAAACTGTGCCACAAAAGTCCAGTATACAGCCTCATCCAAGTAGGGGGTGAGGACGTGCTTTCAGTGGAAGAGAGCACAAGGGGAGTATTGGCCAGCTCCCAAAGGAAAGGAAAAGTAACTGGAACCTCACTGACGATCCAGTAATGGGGAATCAGGTGGAAGGAGGTGCTAAAGTTTACGGGGCGCCATTGACACCCCGGGAGGAAGTCAAGGCCCACTATGGGAAGTGGGTAGTGAAGTACCTAAAGAAATGGCACAGTTTGGCAAAGGCAACGGATTGGCCGGTACCCATACAGGGAACATTTGATGTCAGAGTTTGGACAGCATTACACCATAACTTTAAGAGTAGGATGACTGAGCCTAATGAAGTTGCAGCATGGGCCAGATGGGAGGCAAAGGCATATGGGAAAACAACTAAGGTCCTAGTTGCAACACTGCCCAAGGTATCGGAGGAAGAAGGTGAGTTATCAGAGGAAATGATTGCTAGTACACATATGTTAGCAAAAACACACATCAGAAACCCAAGTAGGCCTGTCTCTGACCAACTAATATCTAGTAGTGGGTCCCCACCACCATATGTCACATCATCTACCCCTCTTGGAGCAGGTGCTATAGAAGCATCTGCGCCAATGAGAGAGGAGGTGATGCAAGGATGTGTACCAGACACACCTAAGGGTAAACATTGGTATCAGTCGCCAGGATGGAGTAGCATGCCTCCGTCCAAGTTGTTGAGTACAGAAGATTCGCCAGAGGTAAGTTGGCAGGATAAAAGTTTCCTAAGAACACCTGTCGGGATGACAACAATACAAGGGGTGAGTATGCAACAAGAAAGAATTTACCCACCTCTTCCCCCTGACTCAGATGACGAAAAAGTAATAACTTCTAAACAAGGGGGGACAGGAAGGTTATTACCAGTAAGAGAGCAGAGAGCTTATAATGATAAGAGTGAATTAATAGGGACTATAGTCCACCATATGCCCTGAACTCTTGGGAGATGAATACTTTCTTGAATTCAATCCCCAAACCTAGGCATAGTCCTCATCTGTTTGCTAAGCAGCTATGCAACATAGCTGCAAGCTACAGAGCAAATTGGGAGGACATGTTACGAATCATAAAGGGGGTGTCAGGAATAAGTGATGCTGATCTTATGATACAGGAGGCAAGGTTAGTAAAATCAGAATATTTAGGGGTCTTCAAACGGGACTCACCAAAATTGGCACTAGAAGAGTGTGAGAAATTGAAGGAGAGGATAGGGAAGATTTTTCCGGCAGCTTCCTGGAATAAGGTGAGTTCAATGACCCAAGAAAGTAAAGAGGAAGTGCACCAATACACTGATCAGTTTAGGAATGCAGTCCTTGAGACTGGGCAGGACCCAGATAGTCCAGCCTTGGCCTCAATGATTTTCACCATGTGGGGGTACAGGTTTGAAAAAAATCTGTTCAGGAAAAGTTAACCACCCGTTATCCTGAGTGGAAGACCATGAGCCTACAAGCTCTGACCTCAGTGGCATCCCATATCCAAAAGAATATGGATGACATGGAGGCAAGAAAGCCACAAAAGGTGTTGCTCTCCTACCTCCCCCCAAAAGAAGCCCCACAGGGCGAAAAGGGGAGGGAGGGTGGGAGACCAAGAGCTATGGGTTTGTGTTTTAACTGCCTAAAACCTGGCCACATTGCCACCCAGGAAAAGTGGCATGGATGCATGGGGAAAGAGGGATTGACAGACAGAGGCCCCAGTGTGGTCAGTAATATCTGAAACTAATGGTAATGATGCTTTTGTAAAAAAAAATTTGGCAGAACAAAATTGTAAGGTAGCTAAAGATAAGCTACAGTGGTGCCAGGAAAAAGTTGTTTTCCTGGGGCACTGTATCTTTAAAGGGGGTAAACACCTAACCTCAGAAAGGAAAGAGGTGATATGTTCATACCCCTTTCCGAAGAATCAAAGGTCTCTAAGAGCATTTTTGGGTTTGGTTGGTTACTGCAGACAATGGATCCCAAATATGTCCCAAATAGCTAAACCATTGTATGCTTTAACCTCAGGTAAGGCTGTGCATTTTGAATTGTCTGCTGAGGAGATACAGGCTGTAGAGGCATTAAAGGCTGCTGATAAGCATAAACCTGTGGGTTAATTACAGCAGCACCTTGTGTGAAAGCCACGGCAGCAGCAGCCATGTTAGTGGAGAAAACTGCTGAAATTGTGTTGGGGAACACCCTGATTCTCATGGTCCCCCATGCAGTGGAGCAGGTGCTGGGACATCTTAACACGAGACACTTATCTGCTGCTAGGTTAACTAGGTATGAACTGGCTTTGCTTACACCAAGTAATATCGTCATTAAGAGGTGTGATGTTTTAAATCCAGCCACTTTGTTACCCATTCGGCCTACTCCAGTGTAGTGGGTACATGACTGTTGTCACACAACTGAGGCCTACTATGAGCTCCCAGTGACGGTACAGGATTTTGCCCTGGAGAACCCAGAGCTGGTACTGTGGGTAGATGGTTCCAGGTATTACACTGAGAAAGGTTCTCCCATCACTGGTTTGTCTATGGTAAGTCAGAAGAAAGTAATTTTCCAGAGGGCTCTACCAAATCATTGTTCTGCCCAAGTGGCGGAGTTGGAGGCCTTGATAAAAGCGTGTGAATTGGCAGAGGGGAAATCAGTGAATATATACACTGATTCTCGTTATGCCCGCGGTGCTAAACATGATTTTTCTATTCTATGGAAAAGCTGTAATTTTTTGACATCTCAGGACAAGCTTATTAAAAACTCTGCTCAGGTGAAGGCCCTACTTGAAGCTATCACTTTGCCCGCTGCAGTTGCAGTGGTCAAGGTGAAGGCTCACACAAAAGCGTCTGATGCTGTTGCAATGGGTAACCAAAGGGCAGACGAGGCAGCTTAGGCAGCTGCCTTGCTCCCCCTGGTGGTGAGTAATGATGAAAGAGTGTATTTCCTAAAAGGGATACAGACACTCAAACCCTACAACAATTGCAGAGCACAGCATCTCGAGAGGTAATTAATAAGTGGAAAAAGAACAATTGTCATTACAATGAGGATACCGGTATTTGGCTCCATGAGGATGGGAGGCCGTGTGCCCCTCCTTCAATGTACCCTTCCCTTTGTTCTATGGCACATCTCCCTTCTCATGTAGCCAAAGGGGGATGGTTGATCTGATATGGAAATTGTGGTATGCACCAGGCATTGAAGAAGTAGCTAAACAGTATTGTCAGGCTTGCTTGATCTGTGCACAATATAATCCAGGGAAACGGGTAAAAACTCCTCAGGGTCACATTCCGAGGGCTCTATATACCTTCCAGAGATTCAGATAGAGGAAGTCACTTTACTGGGCAGGTAATGAAAGAGGTACTTGCAGCCTTTAACATTGAGCAACGCTTACACACTCCTTACAACCCCACAGCTAGTGGTAAGGTAGAAAAAAACAACGGGCTACTAAAAGCCAAGTTGAGTAAAATTACAGCTGAGACAGGGCTAAATTGGCTCCAAGGGTTGTCTATAGCTCTGTTTGCATTGAGAACTACACCTAAACAAAAAGGGAAGCTCTCTCCCTATGAAATATTATTTGGATGAATACCAAAGACGGGCTTGTACTATCCACAGGCTTTAGCAAGATCATACGGGTCACTCACTGAATATGTCAGCGGGTTACACAGGCATTTAAATCAATTGAACAAGAAAATATATTCATCTCTTCCAGACCCAGATGCCCTTGAAGAGACTCGTGACCTGCAGCCAGGTGACTGGGTAATGGTGAAAAAGCATCAGAGGAGGGGTCTGGATCCCAGGTGGACAGGACCCTACCAGGTGCTACTTACTACAGCTACAGCAGTGAAGCTGGAAAACAGGGATACTTGGATACATGCTTCACATTGTAAACGTGTACATTCTGCAATTGTATCTGAGCAGTAGGACCAGTTCTCCTGCCTAAGGATTCTGTGTCCTCAGCAAGACACTGCTCAGAATGTGATCATATCTCTCTAGTCCTTGCAGGAACATCTAACAAGAAGTTGTGCTGTGTTTAAAGTACCCGATGAAGGATCATGAGTGCCTGGAAAAGCTGGCTGCTGTTGGCGTGGTGTGGACTTGTGGATGGTCAAACATATCTGAATAGGATGATCCAATTACATGAGGTGATCAGTACTCAATTCAATCTCTCTAACTGTTGGGTGTGTTCTATGATTCCCCCAAGTGTGAGACATAAACCGATAGTAGCTATAGCAGTTACAGATCCCAATTTATATTATGCAATATTGATAAAAGAAACAGCCAATAGTACCCTAGCTGAGAAAGAAAAAGGGCTGTTAGTGCAGGGAATATCAGGAAAAGAAATAGGACTAATCCTTAACCATAGTGCTGACCCAGAGATGGTTGAAATGGGGATTACTGATTATTATCAGGATCCTGGGAAGGTTCAGGTTGTGGTGAATGGTTGTTTTAGCATAGAAAACCAAACTATGTGTCAGTGCCTTAAGAATTGCTCTAACTGTTTTGCTGGGGGTGATCTTAGGAGCTGTGCTATGTTTGTATTTGTGTTTTAAGATAGTCATGTGTGCATGTGTAGCAATGTGTAAGGTAAAGATGAGACCTGATAAGAAAACCTCAGATGTTTCTCTTGCTTTCCCAAAGGAAGAAAATGGCAGAAAGAGAAATGCCAGACCTATCCTCCATCTTTGATGGCCCCTGCAGTTGTCTGTTCTGTTATGCTGCTGAAGCAGAAATGCCTGAACTAGAGTTTGGACCTGAAATTGAGAATTTATCCACCCAGAGGATTTATGAAATATTTGAGGAATCTCTAAACCCTACTACAGTCGCTACCATGAACTTTGAACTAGAACAATTAAGCTGTGCTACTGGACCCAGTTCCCTACCCAGTGCTGAAGAATCTCCAGAAAAGAATCAGGAGACTGTTTATTCTGATGATTCATGCCAAATAGTGGAAGATGAACAGACTGTGCGAGAACTTTTGGTGGTGGGACATTCATATATACATTGGGCCCATAAGAAGGCATTACAAGTGGGCATGGAGAATTTGGGCTGTGATCCTAACAAGATAAGAGTAGTTTGGGTGGTGTTAGGGGAATGCGCTGGAGAGCTTTGAGGCCACTCTTGTTGGAGGCGGCTGGTCATTGCCCTACTCCTCTTGGCATTATCATCCACTTAGGTGGTAATGATGTGGGGAGAAAAGGGAATCTTGAATTGATTTCTTTGATGAAAGGAGATCTGAAGTGGATTTCAGAGTATTTCCCTGACACCATTCTAGTGTTTTCTCTTCCATTGTTCTTAGACCCTGTTGGAGTCGGGGAGCGAAATGGAGGGGAAGGAGAATAAATAATGTTCTACAAAGGTTTTTGTGTAAGGAAAAAGGGTATATGTACCATAATCATTCTTTGGAAGGAGAACAGCTTGATCTCTTCCGAGATGATGGGGTTCACCTGAGTAATGAAGGAAATTGCATTTTTGTGTCTAGTTTAAAGCAGATGGTGGAGTTCTGTTTGTTTATGGGGGATGTGAATTTTTAGTTAGAGTGTGGATGATTGATGTGTGCAATGGCTAAATAAAAATTAAAGTTTGCTTGAATGAATAGTTGATGACTCTGTCCCATTAACTCCAACTCTTCGAGGGTAACATTTACCCAGTTCATGAGTATGGCTACTCCAGCTCGTGGATGTCGGTAGAGGAGATGGAATGGACAGTGTCTAGATCTTAGGAGGATAGTAAGGAACTAAAGTATTGTAACCTTCCTTTACACCAAAAGATCTGTGAATTGGGATGAGTGTGGGAGAGTAGAGGACTTATATCTTTACATTTCCATACTTAAAATTATAAATATTTTGAAGGGTCTTATACATCCGTGGTCCCTGTCACTTTCAGGTCGGTGGAAGGGAATGACAATTAGTGATCGGCAATGATCAAAGGGGGGAAATGTGTAGGGAAATTTATGATCAGTGCTGTATCACTAATATATATGTTTGATGTGTTAATACATTTATTATATTGTGTATTCTTCTGTCAGCACTACAGAAACAAGTGAACAACATGTTTTTCTCTTAAAATATATGTTGCCAGCAAGTTAAGATAAACATTCTGTAGTGTAAGCTGTTGTAGATGGTAATCATATTGTAAGCAGTAGTGTGAATATGCAAGTCATTGTATGTGATGCGCTGATAACAATAATGCCGCGTACACACGGTCGGACTTTTCGTCTACAAAAGTCCAACGGACGCTGACGGACTAAAGCTGGCTGGTAATCCGATCGTGTGTGGGCTTCTCCGGACTTTCAACGGACTTTTTTAGCCTCAAATCCGACGGACTTTAGATTTGAAACATGCTTCAAATCTTTACGTCGTAAGTACGACGGACCCCGAAATCCGCTCGTCTGTGTGCTAGTCCGACGGACAAAAACCCATGCTAGGGCAGCTATTGGCTACTGGCTATGAACTTCCTTATTTTAGTCCGGTGTACGTCATCACGTACGAATCCGTCGGACTTTTGTGTGGTCGTGTGTAGGCAAGTCCGTTCGTAACAAAGTCTGCCGCAAGTCCGCCGAAGGTACGTCGGAAGTCTGTCGGACAGGCTGTCGGACTTTTGTAGACGAAAAGTCCGACCGTGTGTACGCGGCATAAGTCACGGAATGTTAAGTCATCATTCTACGTCATCATAGCTCTGAAAAATATCGATAAAGCAGAAAAGCTAGGTGTGTCTACCATAGAATGGGTATAAAAGTAGGAAAGTTGTCATATTCTCTAGAGCACAGCTAAGACAATACATTTTGTGTACAGCTCTGTTCTCCATAAATATATATGCAATAAAACTTTTGCATTTGGAGCCATTTTGTTTTCAGGTAATTAATCCTTTTACAAACACCACCAAACTTCTACAGGTAGCTTTAGCTGAACACTGTGCAGAGCTCACAAAAAACTAACTTGTAGCTTGTTTAGCTGCCTGCGGTAGTGATAGGATCAGGAAAACACCACCAACCTTCTACGGGTAGCTTTAGCTGAACACTGTGCAGAGCTTGCAAAAAAATAACTTGTAGCTTATTTAGCTGCCCGCGGTAGTGATAGGATCAGGAAAACACCACCAACCCTCTACAGGTAGCTTTAGGTGAACACTGTGCAGAGCTCGCAAAAAACTAACTTGTAGCTTATTACCTGCCTGCGGTAGTGATAGGATCAGGAAAACACCACCAACCTTCTACAGGTAGCTTTAGCTGAACACTGTGCAGAGCTCGCACTACACTAACTTGTAGTTTTAGCTGAACACTGTGCAGAGCGCGCAAAAAACGAACTTGTAGCTTATTTAGCTGCCTGCGGTAGTGATAGGATCAGGAAAACACCACCAACCTTCTACAGGTATCTTTAGGTGAACACTGTGCAGAGCTCGCAAAAAACTAACTTGTAGCTTATTACCTGCCTGCGGTAGTGATAGGATCAGGAAAACACCACCAACCTTCTACAGGTAGCTTTAGCTGAACACTGTGCAGAGCTCGCACTACACTAACTTGTAGTTTTAGCTGAACACTGTGCAGAGCTCGCAAAAAACGAACTTGTAGCTTATTTAGCTGCCTGCGGTAGTGATAGGATCAGGAAAACACCACCAACCTTCTACAGGTATCTTTAGGTGAACACTGTGCAGAGCTCGCAAAAAACTAACTTGTAGCTTATTACCTGCCTGCGGTAGTGATAGGATCAGGAAAACACCACCAACCTTCTACAGGTAGCTTTAGCTGAACACTGTGCAGAGCTCGCACTACACTAACTTGTAGTTTTAGCTGAACACTGTGCAGAGCTCGCAAAAAACGAACTTGTAGCTTATTTAGCTGCCTGCGGTAGTGATAGGATCAGGAAAACACCACCAACCTTCTACAGGTAGCTTTAGGGGAACACTGTGCAGAGCTCGCAAAAAAATAACTTGTAGCTTATTTAGCTGCCTGCGGTAGTGATAGGATCAGGAAAACACCACCAACCTTCTACAGGTAGCTTTAGCTCGCAAAAAACTAACTTGTAGTTTTAGCTGAACACTGTGAGGAGGATGCTCTACACTAACTTGTAGCTTTAGCTGAACACTGTTCAGAGGACGCACTACACTAACTTGTAGCTTTAGCTGAACACTGTGCAGAGGTCGCACTACACTAACTTGTAGTTTTAGCTGAACCCTGTTAGGAGAATGCACTACACTAACTTGTAGCTTTAGCTGAACACTGTGAGGAGGACGCACTACCCTAACTTGTAGCTTTAGCTGAACAGTGTGCAGAGGTCACACTAAACTAATTTGTAGCTGTAGCTGAACACTGTGAGGAGGACGTACTACACTAACTTGTAGCTTTAGCTGAACACTGTGCAGAGGTCGCACTACACTAACTTGTAGTTTTAGCTGAACACTGTTCAGAGGATGCACTACACTAACTTGTAGCTTTAGCTGAACACTGTGCAGAGGTCGCACTACACTAAATTGTAGTTTTAGCTGAACACTGTGAGGAGGACGCACTACACTAACTTGTAGCTTTAGCTGAACACTGTGCAGAGGTCACACTAAACTAACTTGTAGTTTTAGCTGAACACTGTTCAGAGGATGCACTACACTAACTTGTAGCTTTAGCTGAACACTGTGCAGAGGTCACACTACACTAACTTGTAGCTTTAACTGAACACTGTGAGGAGGACGCACTGCACTAACTGTAAATAGTCTAGCTGCCTGACTGTGGTACTAATAGGATCAAAAGAACACCAGCAATTTTCTTCAGGTAGCTGTAAATACTGTAACAAGACAAGCCTGCCTGTCAGTAGGAAGATAACAGGAACGGATCTAGCTAAACTGAAAACAGTGTGTATATGTATATATATATATATATATATATATATATATATATATATATACACAACACCTGGGATGCATATATATATACATACAATACACTGTAAGTGCAGCTAACTCACTGACTGTCCTGCCTAATCTAGCTAACTCAAATGAAATGACACTGTCTCTCTCTCTCTCTCTAAGCACGGAGGAACACACTACACAGGGCCGCCATGCAGGCGGCCTTATATGGGGCGTGTTCTAAACCCCCTGAGCCATAATTGGCCAAAGCCACCCTGGCTTTGGCCAATTACAGCTCTCTCTACTGACGGCGCTGTGATTGGCCAAGCATGCGGGCCATAGTGCATGCTTGGCCAATCATCAGCCAGCAATGCACTGCGATGCCGCAGTGAATTACGCGCCACACGAATTTGGCACGAACAGCCCATATCGTTTGCAATTTGGCGAACGATCAAACAGATGATGTTCGAGTCGAACATGGGTTCGACTCGAACGCGAAGCTCATCCATACACCTGAATTATCACCTATTAATTCCCAGTTGTTATGGACAACATATCCCTACAAAAAGGACTATAATAATTTCTGCCATTACTGCAAATCTATCACTTGTTATGCGCTGGTTTGCTTTTATTTTCTACAGCAGGCCTCACAGCTGCATGGGATCGATGAGAGCAAAGTTATGGCAGTCCAAAAGCTATAGAAAATGCCTTGTTCATGCATCTGGAAACTTTCCCAAAGATATCTGTTAAGGACAACAAGGAAATCCAGAGATTAAGTGACCTTCTCCTTGAGCTTCAGCTAGCCAAGGCAGAACCAAAACTACCCGGACTCAATAACCTGGACACTGCCAGAGGGGTAAACCCAGTCGTCTCCAAGCTCCCGTATGATTTGCAACATCATACAGAAAACAGAACAAGGTTTCCTTCCCTCTGTTCTTTTTCTTGTGCAATATCATCAGGAACATTGCAGAGACCAAAACCAATCCAAGTTTTTCCTACTGTGAGCGCAGTCTCTTCTCACCCTTTCTAAGAGTACCAGTCTTCAGGGCAACTATAGGACCGCAAACAAACAGAGCAGGAAGACTGAAAACCCTAACCGAGTGTCCCATTCACAAGAAGCCACACCCCCTTAAAAAATGTATCAGCTTTAGGAAAAGCCCTCTTGAAGAGCGTAAGGAACTTTTAAAGAAATTTGGGGTATGTTTCAGGTGTTGTGCTTCTACAGAACATTTTGCTAAGGACTGTAATGTGCCCATCAAGGGCATAGAGTGTGGCTCTGAAGAACATGTGCAAGCCCTCCATCTGCTTGACCCCAGCTCTGCACAACCTGCAAACTCTCCTCCTAGATCGACGCATGGTGTGAAGAATACAGACCAAGTGCCTAATTCCCACCTAAGACAGGGAGGATCCTAGGTCCCACAAGGGACCATCCTTTATTCCCACCTTCTCCACACCCTATAGTGTGGAATTCCACAAGATACAAAAAATTGTCACTAAGTATCTCCCGGTCCTGTCCAATGATCCCATCTACTCCAAAGTTTTGGCTAAGGGTATCCGCAGTGTCTCTAGAAAAGCACCATCCCTTGGTAACCTTCTGTCACCCAGCCTCTTTACCAGCAAAAACAAATCTAAAAATTGGTTATCATTTCAGGGCACTTTTAAGTGTGGTGCTCGTAACTGTAACTATTGTCCATTTGTTAAGGGTGGAGACGTGGTGACATCAATGTCCACAGGAAAGTCCCATAAAATTAACTCTTTTGTTAATTGTAACACACGTTATGTAATATACGTTATTACATGCACTACATGTTCCATCCAATATGTGGGGAGAACTACACGCAGGCTGAAAGACCGGTTGTACGACCATCTCTACGACATTGACAAGGACCATGCCACAAACATTGCACGTCATTGGAACGAAGTCCATCAGAAGGACACGTCTTGCCTTGTTATACAAGGCATTGACAAAATTAGGACACCACCGAGGGGGGGTGACAAATTTAGAATCTTATGCAGACGTGAAGTCCAATGGATTTTCTCTCTCAACTCTAGACGACCCCTCGGGCTCAATTTCGAGTGGGATGTGTCACATTTTTATGAATAACCGTACATGCGTCCTGCGTCTTCGTATACTTATAAATACATTACCTGTAGTTTTTGTTATCCATATCCTCAGTAGTCCACTATCTGGGATTTTACCAACATTAATCAGTTCCTCTAAATTTGTTATCATTAGAAAGTTGCATCAGCCTGCTTATGCATTGTCTACGATTTACTATGTTTCATTGATATTTACATTATACATTTTTTTCTGTTGATAGATTAGATATCCGGTTTTCAAAAACTCATATATTCTGCATTCCTGGTAGATTGGATACACAATCCCCCAGGCCTAAGTTTTTTAAGCTTCAGCTTTATGCCATAACAAGTAGTAGCATTTTTTCAGCAGTTTGAGTGAGACTCCTCAAGAGAGACCCTTTTGAGTCTCCGAATGCACGGCATAATACAGTAAGGCTCGGTATAGACTATTTTGTCTTTTCCGCCTTTCAGCTTTATTTATTTTTTGTCAGTCTCACTCTAGATTTGTGGTGTCTCTATAGCAGGCCGTGGTGTCCTGCAGCACGAGAAGTGAGACTTCGGGAATTTTTAATTGCATGGTATTATGCAGCAAGGCCGCCATAACAATATATAATATATTAAAAAAACTAGTCTATCTAGTCAGATATACTAAACTATAGTCCCATTGACATAATTTTTTTGATAGTTAACTGTGATGTGCTGCAGCACTTCAAGTGAGACCCTTTCGAGTCTCCGAATACATGGCATAATGCAGTTAGGTTTGTTATAGACCATTTTGTTTTTCTCGCCTCTCGGCTTTATTATTATTCTTGTCAATCCCACTTTAGATTTATGGTATTCCTATAGCGGGCCATGGTGTTCTGCAGCACGAGAAGTGAGACTTTGGGAATTTCTAATCGCACGACACTATGTAGCAAGGTTTCCAAATACTCATACATTTTGCATTCTTGGTAGATGGGAAACACGATTCCCTAGGCCTAAGTTTTTTAGGCTTCAGCCTTATGCCATAGCAAGTAGCACTATATATATTTTTTCAGCAGTTTGAGTGAGATTTTTTAAGTGAGAATTTTTTGACAGTCAACTGTGATATGCTGCAGCACTTCAAGTGAGACTCTCTGGAGTCTCCGAATGCATGGCTTAATGCTGTTAGGTTTGTTATAGACCATTTTGTTCTTTTTGCCTTTTGGCTTCATTATTTTTGCCAATTCCACTCTAGATTTATGATATTCTTATAGAGAGCCATGGTGTTTTGCAGCACGAGAAGTGAGACTTTGGGAATTTCTAATCGCATGGTACTATGTAGCAAGGCCGCCTTAATAATTCTTAATTTTTCTTTTGGATGCAGGTCTGGGCTTTGTTTGATGCAGATTCTATAGCTACCCTACTATATCTGTGTGCGTTTGAGGTTACTCTCTTTCGTGTTATTATTCAACTCAACCTATTTCAGCACATGGAGTGAGACTTATGGTCTCTATACATTTGCTGTTGTAGCATAGTCTGCCAGCACATTGATCTATGTGGAAACTGCATTCATTTAATAGTTCATTCGGTTCTTTGTTTTGGTTCCTTTGTTGGGTTTTTCTATGTTTCCTATGTGGTTGATTACATATCTTTTCATTATTGACCGCACAGCTAACATGATATTGTCATGGGAGTTTAATATCAACAACAATGGATAGTTATCTATACTTTTTTGTGGTTCATCTGGTGTCTAATCTATTTTCATGCTTCTGTTTGTTTGTTTTTTACTGTTTTTTTCTTTTCAGAAAGTAAAGACTTATCTGACACCAGTCCTTTGGATGCGATGCTACATGTTTGATACTTTTGACACATTTGTAACCACTCTTTCGGGTAGTTGGATTGACCCCTTTTTCAGATCTATGTACCGTATTTATCGGCGTATAACACGCGCCGGCGTATAACACGCACCCCAAGTTTAGGAGAGAATTTTAAGGAAAAAAACTTTTAGGAGGGAAGTTTAAGGAAAAAAAACTTACATTTAAATGCCCATCCATGCAGCCTCATCAGTGTTCATCTGCAGCCTTGTTAGTGTCATTGCAGCCTTTTCAGTGTCAGTGCAGCCTTGTCAGTGCAGCTTTGCCCCAGTGCAGCCTTGTTAGTGCAGCTTTGCCCCAGTGCAGCCTTGTCAGTGCAGCTTTGCCCCAGTGCAGTCCTGTCAGTGCAGCTTTGCCCCAGTGGTCAGTGCAGCCTTGCCCTCCAGTGTCCATGCTTGA
The DNA here is from genome assembly GCF_042186555.1 of Aquarana catesbeiana. Classification (NCBI taxonomy): domain Eukaryota; kingdom Metazoa; phylum Chordata; class Amphibia; order Anura; family Ranidae; genus Aquarana; species Aquarana catesbeiana. The sequence goes on from NC_133330.1 coordinate 312,848,290, forward strand.
TCGCCACCGACATACACAGTACAGATCCCCGCCGACAGTAGTTTGTGTTTTAAATATGGCGCCGCGGAGTTCGGAGGGACTCGGCGCCGGCGGAACTGAACGAACGCCGCCGAGATACACATAGTCGAGTGTATTCGGCTCTTTCCGGCGCCGCTCACAGTCCCGCCCAGTCCCGCCCTATGATGGACATAACACAGGTCCAATGGCGGGACTGGGCGTGACTGTGAGCGGCGCCGGAAAGAGCCAAATACACTCGACTATGTGTATCTCGGCTCTGTGATTTTGGTGGTGCTCGTTCAGCTCCGCCGAGTCCCTCTGAACTCTGCGGCGCCATATTTAAAACTGCTCGCTATGTGAATGTCGGCGGCCATCGCCGCCGATAGCTCACAATTAGCGGGTATCGGCGTATAACACGCACTCACGATTTTCCCCTGATTTTAAGGGGAAAAAAGTGCGTGTTGTACGCCGATAAATACGATATATATTTTTCACAGCATATATTTTTGTCAACTCTTTCGTCTATAAAATACAAGTGGTTAAGAATGATTGGAGGAGTTGGAGGAGTAATGTGCATAAATCTCTAATTTCATGTTTAATGTACATATACGCTGATCTCATGACCATTATCCTTGTTCTTTGATCTCATGAAAATGTGTGTATATTTCATCTAAACTGCTTATGCACATTCGCTGTTTTAGGGCTGCGAGAGTGCTTTGACACTTTTTTAGCACTCCCAACTACTCAAGTTTGTTCCATTGTTGCGGCTTCACCTGCTATGGAGCGTTTTAGCATCCAATACCTACCTTTTCTTTTCTCTTTTTTTTTCAGTTATTTTTATGAGCTCGTGCTGATTTGTATTGGCATGACAGTTTTGTCCACTTATATTTTTCTTTATGCATTTTGGTTAGGTTAACAATGGATGTTTTCTCTCCTCTTTTGGCAGGTGTAGTTTTTTTAATGGGATCAGTATTGTTTTAATCATACTGAGAGGGTGGGTTTGCTATGCAGCGCGGTGATTGGTTGTTTCACCGGCATGCATACCCCGCCCCCCCCCCCCTCTTTTATTATTTGTTCACCTTTCTATTTATACCACACTACTACTATCCCTCTCTAGCTACGAATAAGCATCCAAATTATGTGAAACGCGTTAGCAGTCTACCACCCTGTACGTCTCTGCAATTGACTGTATTGTTGGATTTTATTGAAATAAAGATGTCCTTATCCCAGAGTGCGGCTATCCAGGATTTCTTTCTACCTCACTGCCTAATTCCCACCTGCACTGAAGTTTGTGGGGAAGACCACTGTGATAAGTCCTGTGCTAAAATATGCTTGGTGAACCTATACCCTAAGGATCAACCAGAAAAGACTCTAAAGGTGTACGCTATCTTAGATGATCAGAGCAAAAATCACTTGCAAAATCAGAACTGTTCAATCTATTTGAATTAAAAGGTGAAGCTTATCCTTACACCTTGGTTACCTGTAGTGAAACTATAGAGGTTTCTGGAAGAAGGGCTCATGGACTCATGGTATCTTCTCTCAAAGGTAACTTGCAATTACCCCTACCTACACTTGTTGAGTGCACTAAGATACCTGCTAACAGGGAGGAAATCTCTACTCCAGCTGCTGCCTTCCATCACCCTCACCTGAAGGTAATAGCCAATGAGATACCGCCGCTTGACAAAGATGCTCAGATCCTTCTTCTGTTAGGAAGAGACATTCTAAGGGTTCACAAGGTACACAGACAAGTCAGTGGTCCCCCATATGCCCCATTTGCCCGGTGCATGGATCTAGGTTGGGTCATCATAGGCAACGTCTGTATAGGCAAAATGAAGAGACCTACCAACATTTCATCATTCAAATCAAGACAAATGTTCTGCCAAATGGCAGAAACACTTACTTTGAGTCATGCCCACATCACTACTGGGTGAAAGAGAAGATAGCCAGCCACGAATGGCAACATGGTATCTCAGGTAATACAAGCCCTTTCTCCTGCCACGATGATGACCTCGGCTCTACAGTGTTTAATGCAACCAGTGAAGATGATATACTGGCTCCTTCGATGGAAGACAAAAAATATATCAAAGTAATGGACAATAAGTTCTTTCAAGACAATAATTGGGTAGCACCCCTATATTATCATCTCCCAAAGAGAGATTGCCCAATAACTTGCAGCAGGCCATCAGTAGATTGTCCTCTTTAAAGCACAACTTAAGCAGGAAATCAGAGATGCGCAAGAAATTTGTGGACTTTATGCAAAATACATTTGACAGAGAACATGTAGAACAGGCATATGCAATTAGCGGACCTCCAGCTATTGCAAAACTACAAGTCCCATCATGCCTCTGCCTCTGGGTGTCATGCTTGTGGCTGTCAGAGTCTTGCTATGCCTCATGGGAACTTGTAGTTCTGCAACAGCTGGAGGTCCGCTAACTGCATATCCCTGATGTAGAACCTGCACCCCCACTAAAGGAGGGAGAAGAATGCTGGCATCTTCCATCCTTTGGAGTATATCACTCACGCAAACCAGACCAAATCAGAGTTGTCTTTGATTCCAGTGCTCAGCATTAAGGTGTTTCTCTTAACAACATGCTCCTTATGGGGGCCCAACTTGAACAACAGTCTAATAGGAGTCTTGATTCACAAATAGGAGTCTTGATTCACTTCAGACTAAATTACTGCTACTAGAGCCCGTAGCAGTAATGGCCGACATTCAACAAATGTTTCACTGCTTCATTGTCAGAGAAGACAACAGCAACTACCTTAGGGTTTCTATGACACAAAGACAATGACCTCAACAAGGAAGTGATAGATTATCGAATTAAGGTACATATTATCGGTAACAGCCCTCTCCCTGCAGTGGCATCTTGTGGGCTTAGAAGAATGGCTTAGGCTGGAGAAGAAGAATATGGATCTAGCGCTCGTCAATTTGTTGAAAGAAACTTCTACGTTGACGACGCACTCAAGTCTTTTCCAACTGCTAAAGAATAGGGATGGGCGAAAGGTTCGGCCCGAGTATAAGTTCAGGCCGAATTTTCGTTGTTCGTTTGGCAAACAGCCAAACAAAGGGGTCGTTCAACTGTTTGTTCGCCCCCCCCGAACCGACCACAATGCATTGTGGTGCTGAACAGTAAATTGCAAGCCCTGATTGGCTGAAGCAGTGAAAGCTTCAGCCAATCAGGGCACAGAGCACTGTCAGAGTCATCATTTGACACTGTCATCATGACTTTATCCAATCATGGCTGATTCCCGCCCCACAGTATAAAAGTATTCTTTCAATGGCAGCCATTTTCAGTGTAATTTCGGCGTGGAAAGAGATAGAACAGGGCTCTGTTCGGTGTTATTAGTTAGTGTGCTATATTGTGCATGTTTTTCAGGACATTCATTAGTATTGAACTTATTGAATATATATATATATATATATAAGTTTAAGGTTATGAAATCTAAAGAATTCAGATGGGGAGTGTTGGGTTACACTATGTGATTTTTTATCATTTCTCTGTGTGTATAACTTGGTTTATCATTGCTCTGTGTCTTTAAGCTGTGTTCTCCTGTCTAAGCTGAACTCTCTCTCTCACCATACCTTTGTATATGCCCTCCCCTTCCTTCTCTCTGGTATCATTCCTCAGTATTCTGCCACGCTGTACACATATTTCCATGTGGCTTACAACATCAATGTTTTTCTACCTATGATTATCTTTCATTAAAAGGAACATTCGAAAGGCTTCATCGTCTGTCTCCTCAACATGTGAGCTTATTCATCAAGTTAAACTGTCTGAATTGATGCAAGGGATAAATAGATCAGCAGGTTGTATAAGCCCTGTATGAAGCTGGAGATAAACTTATGGCATTGTAGTTGAGTCATAACAGCATTAGAAATCCCAGAACACACCGTAAGAAATTGCTATTGCAATGGTTGTCCAACATGTTGGCCAATCCTTGCAGAATCAACCATGGATCATTTGGGACAGCAGTTTTCGCTGCACATATGTTGCATCCAGTGGTTGGCTGAGTTGGGGAGGGAACTGTGGCAGTTGCTGGTAGTGCATTTCAAGTGAGGACGGCCATACTGGTTATTCTGGATAAAATATCAGCCATCCAAAGAGGCTATAGAAACTGAGAGCAGAGAACCATAGAGAAAATGAGATGGCTTTATAAACCCCAGAACATACTGTAAACAGCATAGCTGCAATCAGTCGGTCAGCACAGAGAAAGTCCTTCTTCTCTGCCTCATGGCATTAGTCTAAATGAATCAAAGGATGGGCTTTATCGAATTTGTTTAGGAGTTTCCTGTATTTGCTCAGTGGTGAGTACTTAGGAAGGAGAGCCTCAATTCCGCAATTAGCCGACATCCTGGGATGAAATTTTAGATGCTTCCTAATTAAAAATGTTTAAATCCCCAATATGTGGCTTCATTTGATGCTCAATTTAAGTCAATGTACTTGGAATCACAGCGCGCAAGTAAATTTAGTACATAAACATCGTATCTCTCTGACAAGTTTAAACAGAGGAGCTGTATTATCTATGTGAATGGACAATTCATACAGTAGTTATAGAAAACTAGCTGGTTGAATAAAAGTTGTGTAATTGAATAATATGCTTCACAGTTATTGGGTGGTTCCTGAATTTACTTTGTATGTCATTCTAAGAAATTATATCTATAATATTTTAAACCCCAGGTACAGTATACTATTAAATAAGCCTTCACTTTGATTTAAAATGATGTAATAAATATGCTACTCAAAACATTTTTTACTTTAAGGTCATTTAAAATTACCATACCGTTTGTCAGGTCACCTTGAGGCTAGGTAACAGATGCACTCTGTAGGAGTCAGAAGTGCACCGCTAGGTAGTGGACCCTAGGACTGACTGCTGCGGATTGAACCCTGGGAGGTTCAGGAAGCAGGTCTACTGGATCACTGACACATATCCCACTGGGAGCTAGAGCATAGATTCCCCAGGGCGCGGAGTCTAAGAGCCAGCAGGTGTTCACCAGAGCCTCCAGTGGTGAGGATGGACTGCGCTGCAGTATGGCTCCAGGTCACGGCCCCCAGGGTCTCACAGCTCATGCTCATGGTAGACTACAGGAGAAGAGGAAGGAGGCAGCAGGCTGACAAGCCAAGGTCAGGGCCACAAGCAGACAAGGACAACAGAGTTCACGCCAAGGTTCAGGGTCACAGGCAAACAGGGATGGTCGGGAACACGCCAAAGGTCAGGGTCACGAGCAGACAGGAATAGTTAAGAACAGGCCAAAGTCGGTAACTGGAATCAGACGTAGGAAACACAGCAAGTACACACGAAAGCTAACACACAATGGTTGATCAACACTGCTGGCTTGCAGTGCACAGGTTAATATAGGGTTCCCTGATAGGGCCTGGGGTGGGGCCATGCTTAGAGGAGAGGTTATAAAACCAGTCAGGTGAGAGGCAGCAGGTCTTTAGAGATGAACACATTGAGACAGGTAAGCTGATAGAAAACTCCGACAGTACCCCCCCTCTTATGAGGCCTCCCCCCTCCCCCGCCTGGGCCCTGGCTTAAAGGGAAACTCCAGACACATGGAGACAGGTAAGCTGACAGAAAACTCTATTGCATAACCATGACACCGTTTCAATCTGCATCTCGCTATGGTTTTCCATAATTCAAATTTTTCTTCCTTGCACCCATGTAAACAGTATTCTATGAAAAGGACTTTCCAGAATTGTCCTTTAAAAGACAAGCTTGCCGTTAGTGAAGTTGTCCTCCTGAGTGCAACCCACATGGAATAATACTGGCCTTCTTCTCCAGTCCAGCAATCTTTCTTCCAGCATGGTCCCAACTGGCTCCTCTTTATAGTGTGCACACATGTCAAGGCCCCATTTGTTTCTATAGGTAAGCTATACTCCAAGCAATTCTACTTTATGGAGCCATGGTCTGCATGTGCAAAATAAAGTGGAAAAAGTCTGAACCATTTTGAAGAAAATGTGCATTTGACCATAATATTTATAAACAAATCTGTTCGGTGACCATCACACTACTCTAGAACTCAAACCATCGTGATTCACAAATTGTATGTTTCTCTGAAAACTGCCCACACCAGTGCTAATATGTTTAGACAAAAAAAAGAAAATAGTGATTCACCAGTTCGCCTGAATTTTGAATCAAATTGCTCATCTCTAATTTGGAAGTGTCCTTGTGGTGAGTGTTTAAAGCCAAATTGTACTTTGAATTTCATGTTGTGCAAAGTCTTATAGTTCTCTTACAGATTTCTTTAACTGCTTGCCGACCGGCTCACACCGATATACGTCGGCAGAAGGGCACGTACAGGCATATTAACGTACCTGTACGTTGTCCTTTGAGAAGCGGCTTGAGGACGCGTGCGTGCCGCGGGCTCCGTGAGTGTGATCGCGGGTCCCGCGGACTCAATGTCCGCGGGGATACCCGCGATCGTCTCACAGGGAGGAAGAACCGGGAAATGCTGATGTACAGTAAACAACTATTTCCCCGTTCTGCCTAGTGACAGGACACGGACCACCGCTCCCTGTAATCGGGAGCGGTGATCAGTGTCGTGTCACACACAGCCCATCCCCCCACAGTTAGAATCACTCCCTAGGACACACTTAACCTCTACAGCACCCCCTAGTGGTTAACCCCTTCACTGCCAGTCATATTAACACAGTAATCAATGCATTTTTAATCGCACTGATCGCTGTATAAATGTGAATGGTCCCAAAATAGCGCCAAAAGTGTCCGATCTGTCTGCCATAATGTCGCAATCACGATAAAAATCGCTGATCGCCGCCATTACTAGTAAAAAAAAATTATTAATAAAAATGCCATAGAACTATCCCCTATTTTGTAGACACTATAACTTTTGAGCAAACCAATCAATAAACGCTTATTTTGATTTTTTTTTTACCAAAAATATGTAGAAGTACTGTACACGTATCGGCCTAAACTGAGGAAAAAAAATTTTTTTTATATATTTTTTGGGGATATTTATTATAGCAAAAAGTAAACAATAATGCGTTTTTTTTTTTTTTCAAAAAATTGTTGCTATTTTTTTGTTTATAACGTAAAAAATAAAAAACGCAGAGGTGATCAAATACCACCAAAAGAAAGCTCTATTTGTGCGGAAAAAAGGACGTCAATTTTGTTTGGGAGCCACGTCGCACGACTGCGCAGTTGTCAGTTAAAGCGACGCAGTGCCGAATCGCAAAAAGTGCTCTGTTCTTTTGCCAGTCAAATGGTCCGGGGCTGAAGTGGTTAAAATCAGACAGGGCATGAGGAGAAAAGCCTGTCCCCTGTCAAAATACTGCAGAGTGGGACTATTGTTCTCTGTGGGGAAGCAGTGACCTCTTTGCAGAGGTCCAACATGTCCCCTGCTTAGTCAGATCCAGAGCTCTCCAATCAGTGGGGAGTATAAGTGTTGCTGAATACAGAGCTATAGACTGGACTCAGTAGGCGTCATGCCAGATCTTCACACAGAGACCACCACTTCCCAACAAAGGGCAAGGGTGTCATTATTCAGCTGCTGGCATGGGACAGGCTTTTTATCTGGTTGTGGCTGCTTTAAAATGACAACAATATGTAAGACATTGAACACCCTTTGTCTAGATGCACCTGGAATGTATTTAGATTAAACATGAAGTTCCATTTGGACTTTCATGCTTGCTGAGTTTTTGCTTTACTTTGTTGAAATCATGCAGTTGCATGTGGATGTAGAGTATCTGTAAGCTGGCAGATTTTGTGAATGCATGCAGGACATTTTTTTTTTCCCAAAACAGACTTGTCAGGCCAATTTTGAGCACTTATTACCTGATGTCAGCTCATAAAACTTTAATTGCCTAAACCAGAATATAAAGTCCTTCATCTGCCAACTATATGCCCTTGTGGCAGTCATCCAAAACAGATGTGATCATCATTTGGTGTTTACATGACATTAAAGTTTCACTTTGATGATCACAAGAAGAGATCAAATAAAATAAATAGTAATTTTCCTTTTTTATCCATTGCTGCTACAGTTAGTTAATATCCCCATAATGATGTGAGCAGTGTCCTAATGATAGATCAGTCACCAAGATCAACAGAAGGTGACTGACCTACACATCATCACTAATAGTAATGACTGTCTCAGGTCATTTATCAATGTCATGCCACCTTTGTAAAACAAGGTTTGCTCTTTATAATTCAATCAAATTTCATCTAATGAATGTAGTACCTTCTTAGCCCTGGGAGGTGGCTGAGGACCTCCAGATGGGTTGGTGGACTAACATTTTAAATCTCAGGGCAGAATTCTAATTTGGGGGGGTAATATAAATGGGGTTTCAACCACTTTAGAACATTTAGAAGAAGGTTTAATATGGCACAATGAACACAAGGAGGAAGGAGGGTTAGGGCAATAGATGCCCAAAAAGCAACCAAAAATGATACCAGGCATCTCCACTACCAACAGTCAGTACAGAAATCTCCCTTCTCCAAGAAGTATTACTTCTTTTTTCCAACCATTTCATGTCTGACAAGCTAAACATCTGTTTTAGCTATTCAGACATGAGTTATCTGTATGCATTGTGAAAAATTCAACTTTCAAATAAATAAAAGTATGAAGTTGTTTTTTTTTTTACACTGAGCAGAACCCTGAGTGTATTGCAGTAGACATTTTGATCATGTGTCACTGAGCGTGTCTGAGGGAGGGCTATCATGCCAAGGAAGATGTATGAAAGTCAAAGGGTTTACTCAGGGCTTTTTTTCTCAAACAAAACTCAACCACGACTCCCTAAAACCCCTCCACCCACACACACCCTCCAAATCACATCAAACAGTGGGTGTGGTCAGTAAAATGTCACAAACAGTAGGAGGGTCTTAAAGGGGCATTAAATACCAGGATTGCATTACATACAGAGTGCAGAGTTTAGGGGGGTTACACACAGAGTGCAGAGCTGTCACTTGTAAACACAGAAACCGGACTTCTGTGTTTACAAGTGATTGTGGTGAGCAGACCCCCCCCCCCAAGGGTCTGAGCCAGAGGTGGTGGAACTGAGTTCCATCAAGTTCCCCCTGAAAAAAAGACCTGGGTTTACTATAAAGCATAGCCGGTAATGTGTACTGCCATTGCAATTTAAAAATGCTAACATCTCTGTTTTTATTAATATGTAGCGCCCTCTAGCTAGTGTGCTAGCGTACATAGTTTAGCTGTTAGAATAGGTGAATTGGCTTGGCTGAGAGCCAGGCCTGGATGGTGAATCTGGGTCAGGGATTAGTGACTCAGGGAGGCTGGATGACTCATCTGACAGCCCTTCTGGTGCCTCCCCCTGTTTTCTGGAACCTTGAAGAAGGTTCTAGATGTGGTGTATGGAGGTTAGGAGGGGCTGTAATACATATTCATGAGGTCCTCGACCAATCCCCAGCAAAAAAGGTCTGAAAGGCCACCTCATAAATAGACATGGGCCATTCCAGCAGGGGTAGTCGGGTGAAAGATGGAGATAGACTGCTAAAGGAGGCTGTCGGAGGCCCTCGCAGGGCATCCCCTAGTCTGGGGGGGGTGACCTCAGGTCTGGGGCTCGGGTGCTTGAAGGATCCCCTACAACACACGGAGGAAGCCCTTCCTGGAGGCACAAGAGCAAGGAGAGAGGACAGCAGGAGAAGTTCAGCACATCTGAGAGTCAGCCAGGTGGTCTGGTGAGTGTTCAGTCTGGGAGGACTGTGGAGAGAGTGTCAGTCTGGAGGACTGCAGAGAAGTTAGCCAGGAGCTGGGATCAGTAGCCACAGGAGGAGTGATTAACACTGACTTTTTGCACAACTAAGGGGCCTCTGGTTCCTGCCTATAACAGGCTTTTGCTCTGATCTGAGTGCCTTATCAGATTCACTAACGGTGTGCCAGCGGCGTTCTGCAAGCAAGTGAGTGCTGGAGGAAGCAGAAGAGTGTATATAGACTGTATATAGGAAGAATTGTCCTTGAAGTACAGTATTGTTGAAGTCAAGTGGGCATCCCATAATCCCCAATCCCTATCCAAGTTATTATCCCTCAATAAAACACAAAAAAAACTAAGTCACGGGCTGTTCAATGACTCTGGAGTAACTGTAAAAATTCGGTGTGCCTGGCTGTGCAGGGAGGGGGATCCCAGTTCATCTGTGGTCCTTAAGCTACAAATACATCATTTTTATTTATTTTTTGTTTAATGCAGGCAGTGTAAGTGCCTGAATTTGACCAAGTATCAGACACTTTAAATATCTTTTCCATAGCAGAGCTGGAGTGTGAAAGGGCAAAGCAGCAGAAGAAGCCAATTAGTTCAAGTGCTGACAAGAAGCATGCTGAAAAGAGGAGAGACAGACATGAACCAATTACTGTGCTGCTTCTCCTTTCACTGTCCAATCACAGGCAGGGGTGGGTCCAGGAAGACCTGGGTTCAGAAGAAATGGGTTGAATGATGCTAGCCAACAGTGCATCTTTCGGTGAGAAAGAAGTACTGCAGGGATAAACTCCAGACTAAAGATAAATATTGCAACAAAAGTGTTTTTTTTTTTTTTTTTTTTATGGGCTGTTCATTTTTATCTTGTCATTTTTGGTTGGAAATCTGCTTGAAATTTTTAGAGGATCCCATCCAAATTTTTTTGAATAGCAAAATGTGGGGCAATGCATTCAAACTGCAACATGCACAATTTTTTCTAACACAATGCCAAGAGACATGTTGATCGGAACCTGTTCACTGTAATTAATGCATTTCCTGTACTTGCATTTTGTCTTGTGAGATGGAGGTGTTTCTGCTTAGGAATCAATGTATATTAATAATAATATAGCTCCTATAGGCATCTAAACACAATAGTTGAGCTTGGCAGTGTTCCTGTTTGCTGTCAATGCACAGGGAAGACAGATTTTTCATGCTACCAGCTTCTCCTAACCAATGGCTATCAGAAAAGGTCTTCTAACCTGTCTGCTCACTATAAAGAGTCTTTGGCGCCTGTAGGTACCTCCTAATAACCATATCAGATGACTGGCATCTCATGTCTGTGGGAATCATTACAATCCACTCTTCAGTTGCAGAGTGCCCCTTCCATTATACAATTCCGTAAATGACTTTTATGATACCATTGCAACTAAGCAAAAATGGGCCTCGGCTGCAATGGTACCATTCATCCCAGCACATTTGAAGTATTGAGCAGTATTTCATAAATGTGTAGGAACCCTTAGGCCAGGTTCACATATGTCCGGCCACAGCTCCCAGCATGAGGTCCGGTGCGTCCCTGTTAACTGATTCAGGTGCAAATCAGGTCCAATTTTTTTGCCTTAATTCGCACCTAAACCAGACCCAAAGACACACAGGACCCCTTTGGAATGTGGGCCGCGGTTGTCCCGGACATGTGTGAACCGGCTCCATTCATGTGAATTGGATGCGGGAAAACCTGCATCCAATTTGCTTTTATGTGAACTCAGCCTTAAAGTAGGTCGTGGAAATATCTCCTAAACGTACGCCATTTAGGAGATATTTACCTTGTAGTGCGCCGCTGATGTCATTGGCACATGCGCTGGGAAGAAATGCATACTAGCCCATTATGATTTTACTTTGCAGGGGAAAGCAAGGGAAAAAAGAGGAAGTAAAACCCGTCATGGTTTACTTCCTCTTTAAACTGCGATGTCCAGAGAGTCTAAAAGTGGCCATACATAAAGCAAACTACATCATGTTCCTGATGTACCAGTCAAATTATGAGCCATGGATAGCCCTCCCCCCCTTCACTTCCTTTGATCTGAAAATCGAAAGAGCTGGTCACAAAATTGTTGGACGAATAGTGGCTGCATGTTCCTACCTTCACCAAGAACCACTGCTCTGAGATCAAACAGTGGTCATTTGCATGAAACCTGGCTATTTGATTAACCACTTGCCTACTGGGCACTTTTACCCCCTTCCTGCCCAGGCCAATTTTCCGCTTTCAGCGCTGTCACACTGAATGACAAATGTGCGGTCATACAACACTGTACCCAAGCAAAATTTTTATCATTTTTTTCACACAAATAGAGCTTTCTTTTGGGGGTATTTAATCACCACTGGATTTTTTTTTTGATAAATAAATGAAAAAAGACCAAAAAAAATAAAAGTCATAGTTTGTTATAAAATTTTGCAAACAGGTAATTTTTCTCTTTCATGGATGTGCGCTGATGAGGCTGCACTGATGGGCACTGATGAAGCGGCACTGATGGAAATTTATGGGCACTGATAGGCTGCACTGATGGGCACGGATGAGGCAGCACTTGTTGGCACTGATGAGGAGGCACTGATGAGGCTGCACTGATGGGCACTGATAGGCACCACTGATGGGCACTGATAGGCGGCACTGGTAGGCGGCACTGATAGGTGACACTGATTAGGAGGCACTGATGGGCACTGATTGGCAGCACTTATGGGCACTGATTGGCAGCACTGGTAGGCACTAAATGGCAGCACTGGCGGGCACAGATTTGCAGCACTGGTAGGCACAGATTGGCAGCACTGGTGGCAATGCACTGATAATTAGGACACGTGGTAATGAGTGGCTGATTGGCTCTTTACCTCAATTTGTTATCAGCAGACTACAATCACATAGCGCGCTGCCCACGCCCTGCAGCAGGCGCGTGTGATCACGAGAACCATCATATGTCGGCATCCCAGAACTAGACGACCACACTGTAGCCATAATTCGGCTATAGCGCAGTCAGTAAGTGGGTTAAAAGAGAAGTATGGACTTTAAAAAAAATCAAGCAGTTCTTCTCACCTAGGTGGATGCAGCATCGATCTGATGCTGCATCTGTCCCCTGCCGCCTCTGCAGTGAGAACTGAGCGTTCAAACACTGCTGATCGCTCAGTTCTCCCTTCCATTCTGATCAGAGAGCTGTGACTGTCATTTACTGGCTATATGCTCTGCCCCTCCATCTCTCACTGGAGCGCTGAGCTGTGGAGGGGACAGGAGGGGCTGGCTCAGGCTCTCAGCGGATCTTTGAGAGCCTAAACCGGGTGCTGGTCCAGGCATCTGAGTGGATCCCGACCATATGGTTAGAAGCTTTCCCAAGCCTGGACCGGCTGAATAACATCAGCCAACAGCAGACTTTAGCAAGCTGTCAGCTGAAGATGGGTCACAGCAGTGCAAAACGAACTGCACGCCTGTGTGACCTACAGAAGTATAACCGCAATGGTTTTGGCTGTACTTTCCATTTAAATGATCTGCGCAAACGAGAAGATCAGCTAATCTAAACTCTGATCCTTCCCTTCATTTGGCAGCATTTTTTTGCAAAGAAGGAAAGTCCTTCAGAACATCTGTTGGTCTTTATGACTTTTAGGGAGCTGGGTGGACAGAGTAACAGGGGATTTATATGACAAAGGGTTTGCTTAAAACTTTTTGAATAGTGTTTAAAGGGTCAGTCTACCCAAACCATGACATTTCAATTTTCAGTAAATGCTGAAGAGTTTTAAAAACACATACAACTCCCGGGTGGACAGCATGCCCAGATCTAAGGGGGTGTTGGGGTTGGCTGTGACCCCCCCAGATTTTAGTAGGGACTCCCCCCAGATCTCTGAAAGTGCATCCACTGATCTACGAGGCAGTCTGATAGAGACATTTGATGAAGGGGGACTCTGATGGGGACCCTGATGTAAGGTGGGAAGCTGATGGGGACCCGGATGTAAGGGGACACTCTGCTGGGGGCAATGGATGTAAGGGGGCACTCTGATGAGAACAATTGTTGTAAGTGGGGGACTATGATTGGGACCTTGATGTAAGGTGGAAATTTGAAGGGGACCCTAATGTAAGGTGGGACTCTGATAGGGACCCTGATTTAAGATGGCATGCCGATGGGGACACCTAACGTAGGAGGGCACTCTGATGAAAACAATTGTTGTAAGGGGGGACTCTGATGGGGACCTTGATGTAAGGTGGAAATTTGAAGGGGGACACTGATGTAAGGTGGGACTCTAATGGGGGCCCTGATGTAGGGGTACCTGATATAAGGGGCACAGGTTGTTTAATCATCCTAATCTAATGATTACTAGTCTAATAAATACTAGTGTTCCCTGTTCACTTCTACACCATCTCTGAATTACCTGTCAGGTGATATTCCAGGTCATGACTAGTGGTACAGAAGCGAGCATCTCTATCACACTGTGTGACAGATTGTCAGTGACTCTCACACAGTGTTGACGTTATGCCCCCTGACTTTTTTACTGCACCCCCAGACACAGTAAAGTGCCATTCAAACAGATTTTCCTCTGGTGGTTGGGCATGGCTATGATCTGTAGCATCCTTCAATTCTGCAGCTTCTTTCATAAGTCGTTTGACTGCTGGGCTCTGCAAGTTGTCAGAATATTACTAGGTCCTGGGGAACCCCTGCTAAAACCTATTGATCAGGAGTAACTGGAAACAAAATGTGTCCCTTAGACCCCTTTCACACTTGTGCGACTTCAAAGTTGCCGCGATTTTACAGCGATTTGGGATCAGTACTACTTTGTACGACTTTACAGGGTTGGGGTTTACAAATGCTTTGACCCTCAGCTTGTGCTTACAGCTTATGCTTACAAAGTCGTACTGAAATCGTGTCTATAGGTACGATTTGCATGCTACTTGAGGGTTTAACATTGAGGTCTATGGACTCACATGGAAGTCGGACCAAAGTAGTGCAGGGACTACTTTGAAGTTGGTACGACTTAAAGTTGTGCCAATATGAATGGTAGTCATTGAAAATCATGGAGAATTACGTTTCATGCAATTTTGCAGTACATAATCGTGAGACAAGTCATATAAGTGTGAAAGGGGCCTTACAGTGGTGGTCAGAACTCAACCCTTTCATACAGCTAAAAGGATCATTGGTGTCATGCCACTGGTTCTGCCAAATAGTGTTGGTGCCGGAACTAGGCAAGCACCATCAGATGAGAAATCCTTCATTCCAACTCAAGGAATAGCAATCTCTGAAGGAACTTTAGGATTGCACGAAACCCGGGTTGGGAATGGCTGCTTTACGGGCTCCTTTTACATGTGTTTCAAAATGTGGCATTGGACACGCTTTTTGAAAGCACTCTGAATGCCAATCACAGCACCTTTCACTAAATAAAATAGTTACCTAATGCCGCGTACACACGATCGGAATTTCGGCCCACAAAAGACCGACGAGAGTTTTTCGTCAGGAAAATGTGACCGTGTGTATGCTCCATCGGTCTTTTGCTGGAGGAATTCCAGCCAGCAAAAGATTGAGAGCATGCTCTCAATTTTTTAGTCGTCTGTGGCAATTCGGACGCGCAAAATCCCTACGCATGCTCGGAAACAATTCAACGCATGGTCGGAAGCATTGAACTTCATTTTCTTGACTCGTCGTAGTGTTGTACGTTACCGCGGTTCTTGACGGTCGTAATTTCAGCAAACTTTTGCGTGACCGTGTGTATGCAAGGCAAACTTGAGCGGAATCCTGTCGGAAAAGCTGTCATAGAAATCCGCTCGTGTGTACATGGCATTAGAGTCGGTTCACACTTTGTGTTTGCTTTGCTTCACTTCACTGCAAAAATTATACCCCATGTCGATTTCTGGGTGCTTCAAAGAGTCTCCAAAGCCTACATAAAAGTCTATGACAAAGCTTGCTTACAGCACCTGCACCTTTTGAGGGGCTTTTATTCAGCTTTAACTTCGCTTTGTTTTAGAGGTATTAGAGGTATAAGATATCCCAAGATGCACTGGGAAACCAATAGGTGAACCGGAAAGACATCATCAGCAGTCACTTCTGGTTCATGTGTATATATTCAGGAAATGTCTGCCACAGACATCACATCTGGTGTGCAGCGTGGAGCAGCAGGAAGGTGAGGGTGGTCCAGACTAGAGTGAGCAAGAAGCAGATAGCATACGTGGTATGCAACATGGCAATGCTATAGTGGAAGGTGAATGGGACTGGAGAGTGAGGACTGAGCGGAAGACGATGAGCAGAGCTGGAGGACCAGAGCAGGAGAAACTAGCAGATGTCACACGTGGTTCGTAGTAAGGGAGCAATATAGCAGGAGATAATCAAGGACCAGAGAGAGATTAGGATCAGAAAAACAGAGGATCAGCAGAGCTGGGGGTTACTACTGAGTGGGGGATCAGCAGAGCTGGGGGTTACTACTGAGTGGGGCATCAACAGAGCTGGGAGGACTACTGAGCAAGGGATTTGCTGATCGAGGATACTAATAAGCTGGGGATCTGATGAATGAGGATAGTAATTGCTGTGGATCTGCTGAACAGGGCTACTATTGAGCTGGGGTTCTCCTGAGCTCCTTTAAAACAAACAGAAAATCACACAGGGCACTTGCCAATCTTCATTAAAGCTTTAAAAAAGCATCACAAAGCACTACAGAAGCATCACCAAAGCATCACTGAAGCATTAAAAACACATAAAAAAGCATGTTGAAGCAGTAGGTGCTTTAATGTAAGTCGAATCAAGTATAAACAAGCAGATTTGTTTCCTCCTCTGCTGCATATGAACCTTATTGGAAAATTCATCTGTCATTATTCTGTTGATTTTCTTCTGTCATTTTTGCAAAACTCAGCTGACAAAATAATAAACCATTTTCCTCAGGCCTGGGATCGATCTGACATATGATATTCGAGTTTTGCTAGCCAGACCTGTAAAACTTTAAAGATAATGATTTGTTTATGTAAGTCCATTCAAACTGTTCAAGGAACGTGCTGTTCAGCATCCAGTAAATGGCTCTATTTTTCCAAATTCCTAGAAGCAGGTAGACAAGCCACTTACAAAATAACACAAAATTGTTGGAGAATTGGTGAATTTTAATGATGCAAAGAAAATCCACCGCTGACCGGGAATGTAGCAATAAAGCTTTTGTGTCAGGGTGACTAAGAAGAAATTCATGCAGGCAAAATAAATAAAAAACACTGGGAAACCAACCCCAAATGTGAACGATGAATCGCACCATGCAAAGCATGCAAGCGGCGAATGTAACTACTTATATTCTATTCATGTTTAGCACTGGTGAGAGATGCTGCTAGCATCTTTAGTGTAGGAGGCGTTGTGGGAG
Organism: Aquarana catesbeiana; assembly: GCF_042186555.1. Taxonomy (NCBI): domain Eukaryota; kingdom Metazoa; phylum Chordata; class Amphibia; order Anura; family Ranidae; genus Aquarana; species Aquarana catesbeiana. Next base: position 312,865,281 of record NC_133330.1, read on the forward strand.
CCAAATAAATAGAAGAACAATATTTTCTGGGTACTTCATATAAAATCACAGACAGAGAGTTTAACAAGACTTGTGGCCACTCATTAAAATTAGAAGAAATGAAGTTTAACCTTAAACTACGTAGAGGGTTCTTTACGGTAAGAGCAGCCAGGATGTGGAATTCCCTTCCACAGGCGGTGGTCTCAGCGGGGAGCATTGATAGCTTCAAGAAACTATTAGATAATCACCTGAATGACCGCAACATACAGGGATATACAATGTAATACTGACATATAATCACACACATAGGTTGGACTTAATGGACTTGTGTCTTTTTTCAACCTCACCTAATATGTAACTATATAACACGCAGAGGCGTATAACACACACATTCATTTTAAGAGGGAAGTTTCTGGAAAAAAATTAAATTTTAAATAAGGAACTTTGAAGGAAAATAAGGGTCAGTGCCCATCTGCAGCCTCACAACTGCCATCAATGCAGCCTCATCAATCCACATCAATGCAGCCTCACCACTGCCTTCAATGCAGCAGCCGATCACCACTGCCTTCAATGCAGCAGCCGATCACCACTGCCTTCAATGCAGCAGCCTATCACCATTGCCATCAATGCAGCAGCCTCGCCACTGCCTTCCTTTACACACCCTTCTAACTGTAACTGTCTACTATCCTGAAACTGGACCTCTTTAATGATGGAAGCTTTAAAGAGGTCCAGTTTCAATGCAGCAGCCTCACCATTGCCTTCAATGCAGCAGCCTCACCACTGCCTTCAATGCAGCAGCCTGACCACTGCCTTCAATGCAGCAGCCTCACCACTGCTGTCAATGCAGCAGCCTCACCACTGCCTTCAATGCAGCAGCCTCACACTGCCGTCAATGCAGCAGCCTCACCACTGCCTTCAATGCAGCAGCCTCACCATTGCCTTCAATGCAGCAGCCTCACCACTACCGTCAATGCAGCAGCCTCACCACTGCCTTCAATGCAGCAGCCTCACCATTGCCTTCAATGCAGCAGCCTCACCACTGCCGTCAATACAGCAGCCTCACCACTGCCTTCAATGCAGCAGCCTCACCATTGCCTTCAATGCAGAGGCTGATCACCACTGCCTTCAATGCAGCAGCCTCACCATTGCCATCAATGCAGCAGCCTCGCCACTGCCTTCAATGCAGCAGCCTCACCATTGCCTTCAATGCAGCAGCCTCACCACTGCCGTCAATGCAGCAGCCTCACCACTGCCTTCAATGCAGCAGCCTCACTATTGCCTTCAATGCAGCAGCCTCACCACTGCCTCCAATGCAGCAGCCTCACCATTGCCATCAGTGCAGCCTGATTGATGCCCATCTGCAGCCTAGAGGGGACAGGGAGGGGGGCGAGAAGAGCGCAGACAGATTACATACAGCGAGAATTTCCTATGATAGACAGAACAGTGGTCCAATGGCAGCCCAGGAGACGGGACTTCCTATTACAGAGGCCGCCAAGTAAACAGGAGATTCTCACTGTATGTAATCTGATGGCGCTCTTCCCGCCCCCCTCCCTGTCCCCTCCGAGGCAGCTAAAATTAAAGAATTGGCGGATAACACGCACGCGCTATTTGCACCTGATTTTCAGGGTGAAAAAGTGTGTGTTATACGCCAATAAATACAGTAATCTTCAGATTGATAAAGTGCTAGTAGTGAAACATGTCCAAATATAAAACTCTTTAAATAAATATTAAAGTGCTCCAATCAGAGATAATGTCCATATAAGCGAGTGACCTGAAGCTGTGAAGTGCTGCTCCAACTGACACTCTGTGCAGGGAATATAAACGGTGACTTGGTGGTTGATTCCTTCAGTGCAATTACACCTTTGTGTGAAAAAGCCCCTTACCTTACCGCTGTAAGATAACAGCGTGAGAAATTACAATAGCAGCCAATGAAATCCAGACTCCTGTAGTAGATAACTGGGGCTTTCCCCTCTGTGCAGCTCAGCAATACATGAAAAAAATTGGCGGTTTCCAGATCCAGTAACGATGTATAAAGGAGAAGAAAGGGGGCCCAGATCGTGAAGTATGTTGAAACTTGAAGTATATTTATTAAAATAACAACCAATTTGGTACTCACATTAAAAACATACAAACAAACACAGCACTACGAGCGGCGAGCTCGCAACATCACGTCTTTTCCGGTGCCTATCTGTTCCAACGCGTAGCGTCACGTCATTATAATTGTACTGCCAATGGCCGTCCCATACCTTATGATTTTACTTTAGGACTCTATCTTTACCATTAATCCTGCTGCGACTTGACCTATATTAGTTTGAGAACGACGGTGATTATGGTAGCACAGCAATCCACAAGAAATATATTTGGATATTTTTCACTTATTAGCACTTTATCAATACTCGATCTGAAGATTATATGTCACCTTTGTCACTGTTATCACTTGCACTTTATATATTAGAATGTATCCATGTTTAGTGGTTGTCTATACCATTGTTTGATCAGAATTTAGGATGGATCCATGCTTTCATGTTGTTTACATTAAATTCTGACCCTATCATCTGAATGTCGCAGCTAAATTCGAGATTCATCAAACCAGTCAACGTTGTTCCAATCTTCTATTGTCCAACTTTGGTGAGCCTGTGTGAATTGTAGCCTCAGTTTCCTGTTCTTAGCTGACAGGAGTGGCACCCGGTGTGGTCTTCTGCTGCTGTAGCCCATCTGCTTCAAAGTTCAAGGTGTTGTGCATTCAGAGATGGTATTCTGCATACCTTGGATGTAACGAGTGCTTACTTGAGTTACTGTTGCCTTTCTATCATCTTGAGCCAGTCTGCCCATTCTCCTCTGACCTCTGACATCAACAAGGCATTTTCCTCCACACAACTGCCGCTCACTGGATATTTTCTCTTTTTCGGACCATTCTATGTAAACCTGAGAGATAGTTGTGCGTGAAGATCCCAGTAGATCAGCAATTTTTGAAATACTCAGACCAGCCCATCTGGCACCAACAACCATGCCACATTCAAAGTCACTTAAATTTCCTTTCTTCCCCATTCTGATGCTCCGTTTGAACTTCAGCAAGTCGTCTCCACCACATCTAGATGCCTAAATGCATTGAGTTGCTGCCATGTGATTGGCTGATTAGCAATTTGTGTTACCAAGCAATTGAACAGTTGTACCTAATAAAGTGGCCGGTAAGTATATAAATAATGCCACTGTATTTTGTTTTTTTAATCCTCTATGTACCTTCCTCCTGCAGAGCTGTTGTGTGGTCACATGATCTCTCCCTCTTCTTTGGCATCTGCAAGGAAAGATCCATGGGAGGGGCTTCTATTACTCTGCTGATGTATGATGTCTGCAGTGTGAGTCTGTGTCTGGTTAGCCCTGATTGGTGCTGTGCCAGTCACATGACTAAAAAAAAACAGTTTTGGAAGAGCGACTCAAATTGAATTATAAATATCCAAAAACTGTTTTATAGCTCCCTATAAATCTTTATTGAACATCAAATGTGTATTTTTTGGGTATTAATATGGTGTAGGCAGAGTCAGAGATGGCACTAGCTTTCACTTTGTTCAGTTGGCTTTTGAATCCAAGGCTCTTTTTTTACTTTACAGGTATTAGCAATTACATTTGATTTATTTAAAACAAAGTTTTTTTGTGAGTTTCTTAGTAAATGTAATCAATTAGCATACTATATCCCGCCCCTACAGTGTTTAGCAATAGGAGGACATGGGGGAGGAGGGAGGGGAGTGTGTCATTTACCACTGTGTGTATACGCCCACATGTGTGACTTTATAGTTATGTGAGCTGCACAGATAAGAAAAAGGATCAAACAAAGAGCTTAGAAGTGAACTGAAACTGGAGCATGCTCAGTAGATGAGCTGGTCTATACAATCTCAGGTTGCAGTGTGGACACAGAGAAAAAAGGAGGGACACTTGAAGGCAGGATCAACAAGATATATTTCATTCTAGACATAACAAATGCTTTAGTGGCTTTGTGAGTATGAACACTCTGTTATACACTGTAATACTCTGATATAGCATGCAATGAGAGTTTTTCATAGTCTGGGGTTAATGCATACATTGGTTCAGTTGACAAGATGTAAGTATGTATATGTCATACCTGAGGGGACACTGTGGAAGCTGACAATCACTGTAGTAGTAAGTGCTACTACAATGAAAGTCTCGCTCATGTGGGTCCTGTGCCGGGTGGCTGTCAAACTGCAAACTGCACACTGACCACAGATGGTTGCTTGCTTGGCAATGCCGCCATTCACAGAACTTGAAGTGATGAATTGATGGTGCTGTAAACTTGAGGTAACCAACTAGAAGACTACAAAGATTGATGTTATACTTACCTGCTCTGTGAAATAATTTTGCACAGAGCAGCCCGGATCCTCCTCTTCTCAGATCCCATGCTGGCACTACTGGCCCCTTCCTCCTGCCAGGTGCCCTCACAGCAAGCAGTTTGCTGTGGGAGGCACCCAAGAAGGCGCGCTCCCAAGCCGCGGCTCTCGGCCCCATCCCCTCTGTCTCCTAAAGGGTCACTGGCTGTGATTGACAGCTTGGCTCCCGCTGCTGCCAAAAGCCAATCAAGAGTGCCAGTCCCCAGAGAGCTGAGGCTCTCGTGGAAATCGCTGGATCGAGATTGAGCTCAGGTAAGTATTAGGTGGGGGCTTTGGGGGGTTGCTGCACACAGAAGGTTTTTTTACCTTCATGCATAGAATGCATGAAGGTAAAAAACCTTGTGCCTTTACAACCACTTTAAAGTGATTGGCAAATATAAAATAAATGAATATTAGAACAAACACTTATTGACCTATGTAGCTGCAGGCAATGTGGAATAATTAATCCTCAATGTTCACAGCAGAAGTACTAGAGTTGTCCAAGTTACTCTCTCAGCAGCTCAGCTCACCATGCTTCTCTTACTCAGCTCATACTGCCTCCCCACCCAGCAGTTACTCAGAAGCTCAGCTACCCCTGCTTCTCCCTCCCAGTAATAACTCCGTAACATCCCAGACTTCTAATATCTAATGTAAACACAGAGCCGCAGCTTTGGTAGGGCAGAGTAGTAAGGGCTGAGCTGCTGAGTAACTGCTGGAAGGGGGGGAGCAGGGTAAGCTAAGCTGATGGGTCACTGCTGGGAGGATGGAGAAAGGGGAGCCGAGTAGTTGAGTCACTGATCAAAGGGGGGAGCAGGGTTAACTGAGCTGCTGAGAAAATACCTTGAATGGCTTTGGTGCATCTGTTGTGAATTTTGAGGATGGAGTGAGGATAAATTACTCCACAGTACTTTCAGCTACAGGGGTCAGTCAGGGCTTGCTTTAAAGCATAATTACTACTTGTTAAGAACATGTAAATACTTGAATATCCGTTGTCTGGCCCCAGGTTCACTTTAAACTAGAGGTATGGCAGATGGAAAATTTAAATAAGCTAGACAGACCGTTATGTGCAATGCTTCATTTATAGTTGATTGGAAAATACTTCTGGTCCTGGAAAATATAATTCTTCTGTGTTTTGTGATCCTGCGCTTGATTTATTATGATTAAATCCATGTCACTGGAAATGAGTCTCTCTCAGATTTAATACCCTTATCCTGACTTCCTGCGGTCTTCTCACTAACACAAGGACTGGTGCTCAGTATGTTTTCCTTGTCATAAAGCAACAATATAATCCCCTCTGTGCTCATGAGTCATTTTATAAAGTGAAAGGAGATTACAAATCGTTTTGTTCCTGTCTGAGGTTTCTGCTCCTTGTTTTTAGTAATGGATTCTGGTGACATTTTAGTGCTTACTAATGATTGACTAATCAGGGAAGTCTAGAGTTCTACTTTAAAATGGACCAATGTTTTAAGGGGAACTTTGGTTTTGGATAAGTTTTAGCAAGTTTTTTTGGGTTTATATAATTTAAACTCATGTTTTTATCTGATTTTCACTGCAAACGTTTCTTTAAAAACAAAACAGTAAGGAACCTACACCATTGAAGCATGCAAGAAGAGAGGAACAAGCTACACCAACATACTACCAAAATTACTTTCCTAAAGAAAAAATTCTACAGAATAAAGGCCGTTAGGTTCACTTTCTTGAAGTTTGTTTGCCCAATTAGGCTAGCCATATAACATGGGAGAGAGAAGAAGAATGGTGTGGGGCCCTGGATCTTTTAAAGCAGGAGGTATTTTTAGTCAGGTCTTAAAGCGGTACTTTACTTAAAGTGGATGTAAACCCAATGTCATCCTTTCTAAACTCCTGCCATAGGGGTTATCTATAAGGATATACATGCCTCCTGCATGTATCTTTACCTGTCAAATGTCTCTCCTCTGTCTGTTATGAGACCCGAAAAACTGCAGATTCTGTGGGCGGGTCTGTTGTCTGGAGCTCGGTGGGTGGAGTCATGATGTCAGTAGAATCCCCGCCCACCTCTACACTCCCCTTGTCAATATGCATTTTCTCCTGTGTATTTCTAACTGAACTTCTATGATCTCTAACATCCAGTGAAAAGACAGGAAAGTAACCACATGACTTCAGCATGCCAAATCATGCTGAGGTGTGGAACAGCCAATCCTTGCAGAGCTGCTGAAGAAAGGAGTGGGGGAGGGAATTAAAAAATAATGCATGTCTTAGGCTAGTGCTCGAGATATATAAATCACCTGTCACTCACAGCAAGGGGGAGGATTTGACAAAGTTTTTCTCTGTTTGTCAAGATTTATCTCACTGAACAATAAAAGAGGATTGCTCAGAGCTGGATTAACTCTTTGTGGCAAGACTGGGCTCAAATGATAGGAAATCTTAAACTCTACACTCTCTACACTACTCTACACTACTCTATGACATAAAAAAAAAAAAAAAAAAAAAAATTTAGGTTTACATCCACTCATTTGTTACCCCAACGCTTCATATTGCTGATATGTGCCTGCTGTACCATGTACTTGTATGAGAAAGTCTCCTGTTCTCTTTGTATTACTTCCTTTGTGTGTAATCCCTGGTGATCCTGACAGTCCTCATGCTTTCCTTATAAAAACTGACCACACTAAGGAGGAGAGCACACAGTGCTCAGTTCTCTAGCTGTGTTGGGACTCGGTGTGCTCTCCTCCAATGATCAGACTTGTCTTGACACCCCCCTGCACAGCCATTTACTGGGAAGCTTAGAATGCTGCTGATTTTCCTCCCCCAGCTCTTATGAAGTTGAGAACAGAGGGAATGTAATCATGTATAAAAAAGGAAAAAAAAAAGTATTTATAATGTTTGTTTTTTTTATCTATACAAAAATGTTGTGCATTTCATTTTTATTTTAAACTGAATGGGTTGTTTTACAAGGTGATCGTTTACAATCACTTTGAAGCAGAAGTAAACCCATCCATTTAACAGTTTAAAAAACAGTTACATTACTGGCACATGCTAGGAATGTGACACTCCCATTGGATGTGCTCTCAATCAAACTGTCAAACCATCCAATAGCTGGTGTCATAGCTGATCACATGTGTAGCATCATGTCAGTTGTAGATTGCAGAGGGCAAGATGGCAGCTTCCTTGGCTGAAAATGATAGGGGGGGTTTACTTCCACTTTAACTATTTCAATTCCTTATCCTGCTAGCAACAGTAAATAGATAGGAAGGTATATTACATTTACTTGTTTTAATTTTTTTAATTTTTTTTATTTTTACATTTTTTTCAGTTACTTCCTTGCTTCTGGCCTATGCCAAAATAATGTCTACATGAATCATCTGCCCTTACTCAAGATGGCCACAGACAGAAATGGTAGGGGGCTTCAAAGTGATTTCTAGAAAGTGATTTCAAGAAAATAAATCATGGAGACATAGATGGGCGAGTTTGCTTTGAATAATAAAAATGAATTAAATAGCGTTTTCAGTTTGTGGTGCTCAGATACAGTTAAGTTCTGCTTTAAGCTGTATAGAGGGAATGAGGAATGATTTTGCCTTAGACAGGCTGTCCCAGGATTGGTGGCCAGGATGGGTGAGCAAGGAGAAAAGTGCCAAAAGAAGAACTTATAAAGTTTTATTTTTTTCTGAATAATCTGCCATTAGTCGTGCATCATAAAAAGCCAAAAAATACAGGAGCTCAAAGGATCTTCTTTCACTGATAACACTGGTGGGATCCTGAGGGGTAAAAAATATGAACCCTCCAGATGCACAACAATTTGTGTATACAGTATATGCTGTAATTACTATCACTTTAGGTAACTCATAATGGTCTGGGAATCCTTTCTCAAGTACTACATGTCTAACTGTAAAAACGAAAATTGTATATAGCCATGTTACCATAAAATATCCTCTAAAAAGAAACGTTTGTACTGCTAAGGATAAATCCAAATATTATGTGAAAGAATTAGTAAAATCGAGTTCGCTTTATTTAGCCCCTGGCTAGCAGACCCCCACAAGCACTGGGCCAGGGTTGTGGGAAAGATGCCCTTGTCCTCATTAACATGGGCCCTTGTTTAGGGCATGTGGCCTGGTATGGTTCAGGTGGCATGGTTCAGGTGGTATGGTTCAGGTGGCATGGTTCAGGTGGCATGGTTCAGGTGGCATGGTTCAGGTGGTATGGTGCTTCCCCCCCTCCCTTTCCCAGTCAGCCAAACTGCATGCTTAGATAAGGGTCTAGTATGGAGTTTACAAACGTTACAAACATTATGAGTATTATTCATAGCTCTTGCACAAATAATGAGATTTTTTCGCAAAGCAATTTTTTTTTATAAATACACCCCATAATGTGTGAAAATTCAGTATCGATCCCCTTCTAGTAGTCCTCTGATGTGGAAGGTTAGCTTTTGAAGACTGAAGTGGATGATAGACACTAAGCAGCAGCTAGAAATGTGGTTATTATCACAGTCATTGTAGAGCGCCTTTACACAAGAGGAACAAAGAGTTAATGTGACCAAATGGAACACGCTGTACAACCACATTCTCCCTTCTCCATGTATCAGAGCTGCCTGCTCGCTGCTTACAGTACACACAGCCTGTATCAGCCTAATGCAACCCAAGAAGTTTTATAAACCTAGTAAAAGAGCGTCTTCTGATCTATTGCTCCAACAAAAGATAGAGGGACAGAATGTGAGCTGCCACGCATGCTGCAGAACAATTTACCACAATGTTTTATAGCACAATGTTCTACCACAATGTTTTATAGCACCAAAAATATCTGCAACCAAGGAGGTGAAACACTGGACATGAGACATGAACACGCCTGGGCTGGGGAAAGTCCTACAGGCTTGGGTGTAGGTTGTTTTTTCAGCATTATAACTCACAAAGAGCGAATCTGCCAATGATTAAAACCATAAGGAGCAAATTTGATTACCACGGCAGATTACTTACCAGTCTACATCCGCATCTTGCACTGCACTTCCCTCCCACGCTTCCCAGATCCCCTACCCATCTACTGTGTCCTCCTGTCATAGAACAAATGAGGCGATATGTAAATTTGCCTGTTATTGATGACATGGTGCAAGTGACAAGGCGAATGATAACATCAAGATAAGCAAGGATGGATTTACCTTAAGGTGGTACTAAAGCCTAATTATTTTTTATCTTGATGCATTTCCCACTACCTGTCCTACTGCCCCTCCCATGCGCGAGTGGACCTGGAAAAAGGCCACAAAGTACAGGTACGTGATTGGGCCTGTATGAGCCAACCTGACACAGTAAATTTACTGCGGCGGGTCGGCAAGTGGTAACATTTTTTTTTTTTAATTAGCCTTTAGTATTTATTTATTTCAGGTACTTATATAGCGCCGTCAATTTACGCAGCGCTTTTACATATACATTGTACATTCACATCAGTCCCTACCCTCAAGGAGCTTACAATCTAAGGTCCCTAACTCACATTCATACATACTAGGGACAATTTAGACAGGATCCAATTAACCTACCAGCATGTCTTTGGAGTGTGGGAGGAAACCGGAGTACCCGGAGGAAACCCACGCAGGCACAGGGAGAACATGCAAACTCCAGGCAGGTAGTGTCCTGGTTGGGATTCGAACCAGCGACCCTTCTTACTGCTAGGTGAGAGTGCTACCACTACACTACTGTGCCGCCCAGTATCACTTTAACCCCTTCCGAAAGATGGCTAAAGCGCAGGCTTAATTTGCCGGGAGGGCGTACATGGACGTCCTGCCATGGCCTGCTCTGTGATCACAGATCTGGGTAAAGGGCCAATCACAGCGGCCCTTTTCCATGCGATCAGCTGTGTCCAATGACAGCTGATCACGGAAGTAAACACAAGCCAGTTATCGGGTTTTCATTCCTCACGTTGACAGCGTGAGGAGAGAAAAGGAGAGCCGATAACTGGCTTGTGTTAAAGGTACATCGACATTGATAATCAGGACACTGATCATCGGTATCCTGATAATCAGTGCAGTCCCAACAGTGCCCACCAGTGCTGCCAATCAGTGCTACCAATCAGTGCCCATCAGTGCCTCCCCATCAGTGTCACCTATCAGTGCTGCCTAGCAGTGCCCATCAGTGCTGCCTATCAGTGCCCACCAGTGCCACCTATCCGTGCCCATCAGTGCTGCCTATCAGTTAAGCCATATCAGTGCCTCCTCATCAGTTCCCATCAGTGCCCATCAATGCCACCTATCAGTGCCCACCAGTGTCACTTATCTGTGCCCATCAGTGCTGCCTATCAGTTCAGCCTTATCAGTGCCTCCTTATCAGTTCCCATTAGTGCCCCTCAATGCCAAATATCAGTGCCCATCAGTGCCACCTCATCAGTGCCCATCAATGCAGCCTGTCCGTGCCCATCAGTGCCCATCAATGCAGCCTCATCAGCGCACATCAGTGAGGAAGAAAAATTACCTGTTTGCAAAAGTTTATAACAAATTGTGAAAAAATGTTGTACAGTAAACGATTATGGGGAACCGTGTCAAATGCTTTTTGCAAAATCCAGATACACCACGTCTACGGGCCTTCCTTTATCTAGATGGCAACTCACCTCCTCAAAGAAGGTTAATAGATTGGTTTGGCAAGAACGATTATTCATGAATCCATGCTGATTACTGCTAATGATATCATTCTTATTACTAAAATCTTGTATATAGTCCCTGATCATCCCCTCCAAGAGCTAGCATACTATTGATGTTAGGCTAACTGGTCTGTAATTCCCAGGGATGTATTATGGCCCTTTTTAAATATTGGTGCTATATTGGCTTTTCTCCAATCAGCTGGTACCATTCCAGTCAGTAGACTGTCAGTACAAATTAGGAAAAATGGTCTGGCAAATACTTGACTGAGTTCCCTAAGTACCCTCGGATGCAAGCCACCTGGTCCTGGTGATTTATTAATGTTACGTTTCCCAAGTCTAATTTTAATTCTGTCCTCTGTTAACCATGGAGGTGCTTCCTGTGATGTGTCATAAGGATAAACACTGCAGTTTTGGTTACTGAAGCACCAGATTCCCTCCTGAAGAATGAGGAGAAGAATAACTTCCCATTCTCCCCATCTTTGGTAACCAAATGTCCTTTACTGTTTACATACCGTATTTATTGGCGTATAACACACACTTTTTCCCCTTAAAATCAGGGGAAAATCGTGGGTGCATGTTATACGCTGATCCCCCCCGCTGATTGTGAGCGGAGGACGAGTGCCGCCAATATACATGCATAGCCGAGTGTACTCGGCTAGGCTCGTCTAGCCACTTAACGACCGGCCACTGTATATATACGTCATTTTTTAAAAGATGGATATCTCGGTAACGGCAGCAGCTGCTGCTACAACCGAGGTATCCATCTTTAGGGCCGGCGTTTCTGTACACGATAGTGGTCTCTGCGGTGGGTTCGCCGCGAGATCACTGTTATTGGCGGCGGGAGAGGTGCCACCCCCCCTCCCGCCGCTCTCCCGCGGCCTCCGCCGCTTACCGGAGCCGCCGGTAGCGGCGGAGGAGATCGGGACCTGTCGCCGCTGAGGTATAGAGACGAGTGAGGCCAAGATGGCGCCCACCCGTCTCTATACGATAGGACGGCCGGAGCGACGTCATTACGCCCACTTCTCTTAAAGGCACAATTTTTTTGTGTCATTTTTTTAAACTACTTTTTTTTTTTTTTTTTTTTTTTTTGCATTTCAGTCTAAATATGAGATCTGAGGACTTTTTGACCCCAGATCTCATATTTAAGAGGACCTGTCATGCTTTTTTTCTATTACAAGGGATGTTTACATTCCTTGTAATAGGAGTAAAAGTGATCCAAATTTTTTTTTTTTTTTAAAACAGTGAAAAAATAAATAAAATAAAGTAAAATAAATAATTAAAAAAAATGTTTTAAAGCGCCCTGTCCCGACAAGCTTGCGCGCAGAAGCGAACGCATACGTGAGTAGCACCCGCATATGAAAACGGTGGTCAAACCACACATGTGAGGTATCGCCGCGACCGGTAGAGCAAGAGCAATAATTCTAGCCCTAGACCTCCTCTGTAACGCAAAACATGCAACCTGTAGAATTTTTTAAACGTCACCTATGGAGATTTTTAAGGGTAAAAGTTTGACGCTATTCCACGAGCAGGCGCAATTTTGAAGTGTGACATGTTGGGTACCAATTTACTTGGCGTAGATTATCTTTCACAATATAAAAAAAAATTGGGCTAACTTTACTGTTGTCTTATTTTTTTATTCAAAAAAGTAAATTTTTTCCAAAAATAGTGCGCTTATAAGACCGCTACGCAAATACGGTGCAAAAAAAAGTATTGCAATGACCGCCATTTTATTCTCTAGGGTGTTAGAAAAAAAACAATATATAATGTTTGGAGGTTCTAAGTAATTTTCTAGCAAAAAAAACTGTTTTAAACATGTAAACACCTAAAATCCAAAACGAGGCTGGTCCTTAAGTGGCTAGCTCCACTCACAGTCACGCCTAGTCCTGCCCTATGAGTAACATAACACAGGGACTGGGCGTGACTGTGAGCGGAGCTAGCCAAGCCTAGCCGAGTACACTCGGCTATGTATGTATATCGGCGGCGCTCACAGTCACGCCCAGTCCATGCCATTGGACCTGTGTTATGTTCATCATAGGGCGGGACTTCGAGAGGAGCCAAGAGAAGCCGAGAGGAGCCGAGATACACAGGACCGGCTCTGTGTATCTCAGCTGCGCCATATTTAAATTGCAGTGACACTGACAAGGCTGCAATGTCACTGACAAGGCTGCAGATGGACACTGATAAGGCTGCAAATGACACTGACAAGGCTTCAGATGGACCCTGACAAGGCTGCAGATGGACACTAATAAGGCTGCAAATGACACTGACAAGGCTGCAGATGACACTGACAAGGCTGCAGATGACACTGACAAGGCTGCAAATGACACTGACAAGGCTGCAGATGACACTGACAAGGCTGCAGATGACACTGACAAGGCTGCAGATGGACACTGATAAGGCTGCATTGATGGGCATTTAAATGTACGTTTTTTTCCTTAAAAAGTTTTTTTCTTAAAATTACCTCCTAAACTTGAGGTGCGTGTTATACGCCGCCGCATGTTATATGCCGATAAATATGGTACTTAAAGAATTTATTGGGATTATTTTTTGCTCTCCTCTGCTATGTGTCTTTCGTGTTCTATCTTAGCCGCCCTAATTGCACGCTTACATTTTTTGTTGCATTCTTTATAAAGTCTGAATGCTGATGATGATCCCTCAACCTGGTATTTTTTTAAGGCCTTCTCCTTTGCTTTTATATGCATTTTTACAATGGAGTTAAAGCCATCCAGGACTTTTGTTTGCTCTTTTAAATGTATTACCCAATGATATGCATTGGCTAATGCCCTTATTTAATATGCTCTTAAAGCAAACCCACCTGCAGGGGGTAGGTTGGAGGAAGAAGATTTTAAGGGAAGCAGGAGCCAGCAGAACAAGAGACACATTGGATTAATAATAATGTCTCTTGTGCTGATTTTTGTTTTTGAATTAAACCTAGGCTTCAAACCTTTTTAGATTTTATTTGCTGTCTGTGTGTGATGTAAAGCACTCCTAATTGAATGTCATGAATCTTGGGTGAACTTTATGTGAATGTTGGATGAAAATGCTGCTAAATAGTCCCCCGTATGCTATATAGCAAATGATTTCATAAAAAAAAAAAAAAAAAAAAAAAGCAAGAAATGGGAAAAAAAGAGATGACAAAGGTGACTTTTGACCTGTAAGTAATAATAAAGCTACATTTATTTAATGGTCTATTGATCAGAGAGAAGAACTCTAAAGCGATGCTATTTTTTATCCTGTGGTCATCACAGAAGGTCAAAAGATTTTACTTTTAAAAATTGTAATCGTAGCTCCATTCTTAAAAAAAACACTTTCGCTTCTCTCTGATTTTCACAGTTTCGGCCAGTAATTTCCTTTTATCTCTGAGTAAGCAATAAAAGAACAGAATGCTTGGCTGATGTATGTTTAGGAAATGTCCAGTATCTATTTTACTTTTTTTCTTCTGATTCTACTATTTACATAATGTCACTCCCTGTTGGTAATTTTTTAGAACAAACTCGCCACTACTCAAAATACCACCACTGCGCCTCAGGACAGACAATATATCTGGAAGCTGCCACTTTAAAAGATGTCAAATAAAAACTGAATTTTAACCACCTGTCAATGAAAATTAAATATATGACAATAAGTAAAAAATAGTGGCGCTGAATAAATGCTCAAGTAGGTGCTTGATCACCCCAAAGTGAAAAGTGACTACAGGATACTAAGTATAAATATAAAAATATATACCGTATTTATCGGCGTATAACACGCGCCGGCGTATAACACGCGCCCCAAGTTTAGGAGGGAATTTTAAGGAAAAAAACTTTTAGGAGTAAAGTTTAAGGAAGAAAAACTTACATTAAAATGCCCATCAATGCAGCGTTATCGGTGTCCATCTGCAGCCTTGTCAGTGTCAGTGCAGCCTTGCCCCAGTGTCCATTGCAGCCTTGTCAGTGCAGCTTTGCCCCAGTGCAGCCTTGTCAGTGCAGCCTTGTCAGTGTAGCTTTGCCCCAGTGCAGAATTGTCAGTGCAGCCTTGCCCCAGTGTCCATTGCAGCCTTGTCAGTGCAGCTTTGCCCCAGTGCAGCCATGTCAATGCAGCCTCGTCAGTGCAGCCATGTCAGTGCAGCTTTGCCCCAGTGCAGCCTTGCCCCAGTGCAGCTTTGCCCCAGTGCAGCCTTGCCCCAGTGCAGCCATGAATCCATGCTGATTACACCTTTACTTTCTCCTAATAATTTTGTAAATAACACATTTATTGTCTCTGAGTGGCCACACTCAATCACCCTACTGTATGTATGAAGAAGCCATGGTTGGTGCCTAGGCTGAACTTCAAACACCTCTTCATTTGTTCATCTTTTTACATGGGGAATTATTCGTTTACAGATGATGGATAAGGTTTTTTTTTGCTTTTACTTATATGAAGTGGCATGTCACTGCATTTCCAGCAGGATCAAAAGTTATTTTCTTACCAAAAAAAATCTTAGCCTAAAAATTGAAAACCAATGCAGCCACCACACCTAAGAACTGATAAGCTGCAATATACAGTATTACCTTTGTTTTAGTGGGTTCCAGTGGCAGCCGCTTATTTGGGGCACAGGAGCGCCACCTCCCTAATCCATGCACCCGGCCCCTAATCTGCACGGCATCGGACGCAAGGATTTTAATGGGGCTTTTTTTTTTAAGCATATGATTAAAGTCTGAGGCTCTAATTGGCTTTAAAGAGGGTGGGCTTGGGGCGCAGAGCAATGCGCCCCGAGCCCACTCACTTGTGTGACATTAGTAAATTAATATTCACTAATGTCTTCCTGCTTCTCCTCCTGGCCAATCAGGAAGTGGGTCCTGAGACCCGATTGGCCAGGAGTCCTAAGACCCGATTGGCCAGGAGGAGTAGTGACCGCCAGGACTCGGGAGGAGCTGCAGGGGGGAAGCCGCAACCTGGATGGGTTAAGTGCGGGGCTGGCGGGCGACCTGGCAGGAGACGGATGAGCACCAGCCACCACTGGTGGGTTCACACAGTGTGACGGGAGGGCCTGTGGAACTCAGAATACATCTTATGTCTAAGTCACCCTGTGCCATCCTGGCACAGGGTGAGTGAGAAAATATATCTTGGACTACTTAAAATGGGACAGTAATATTTGTCCACAATATCTCCCAGGATGTATGTTAATTGAATGAGCTGATCACATTGTCCTCTATACAATGTAGGAGACGGGATGACTCCTATTGGAGCTCGTGTTATTTAGGTTTTGTTTGTATTGTTAATTGTAATTAGCTCCAGCTATTGTGTTTATATTACTGTGTGAAGCTCGGTGCCCACAAGTCTGTCATCTAGTCTGGGTAAATTTTGTAGTAAATTAGCTCATGTTAATTAGGTTAGCTTTGAGTCATCCTGGTGTATAAATGTGGGTAAGATCTCAAATAAACAGTTCTGATGTACTCCAAGACTGGTGTTGTCTAGTTCTTGGGGGTTCCTATAGCCAGATCCATTGGACTCGTGTTCCAGAACTTAGGAAGCGGTATACTGATGGAAGCACTCAAGCGGAGTGTGGGACGTTCCGTGACATTGGTGGCAAGCAGCGGGAAAGCTTCCTGCAGTCTGGGAAATCTAAACCTCCACCTGGATCCAAGATCAGGATAGCAGACTTCAGTCACCCCAGCGGAGATATGGACCTGGCATCAGAATTCCCGGGGCTGCTGCGAATCATCCTTTCAACATACACCAGGACTGTGTCTGAGGATGAATACCTGGAGCTTAGGCAGCAAATTCGGGTGGAGCTCTGGATTGCAGCCCTCTGTCTCGCTGGTATAAAACAGGGCAAGTGCTTTCCAACCCAAGAGCAACGAGCCAGTGACCAACGGGCATTGCGGATGGCATTCCTGGGAGAGCAGCCCCAGGAGCAATGGGTGACTGAGTTGGACAGGTTGGTCCAGCAGGAGATAGAGCTGGACAATCGTTATCGGGCTCTGCAATGGCACGCAGAGGAGGGATATTTAGGGGAGACAACAGAATGCTCTCCGGAGGGATATGACTTTGGCGGCCCTGGATTGCTGTGGGAGAGCCTTACAGATCTTTTTATATTTGGCGATGAAGGGGAACCTGACCTTGAGGACCTGAGAGAATATAGAGAGTCTATGCTCGGTCTTGCAGGGGTCTCAGAGCTCAAACCTGATCTGGACCATTTGCTAAGGAAGGAACAGCATCTGGAAAGGGCATACAGGAAACTGCTAGAACAAGTTCAGCAGCATGCCAGAGAATCGGCAGTGGAAAATCCGGAGATTGCCGTCCCCAAACCTGAAGTGCTGACAACAGGGCAGAGCTCTGCTAACCTCTGCCCAGAAATGATAGCATCTTCTGGGTTCCATGGACAGGAGATGGTGAACCTCTATCCCCAGACATCAGTTGCAGAGACATGGGATTTGATAGACTTTTCTGCTGAGGAAGAACAACCTGATGAGCCTCCAGCAGAAGAGCTGCTATCAGGGCCAAAGTTCACTGTGTTCTGCCCAGCACCAACAGTGGCTTCGGCCTTCTTGAGAGAAGAGGTAGTCGGCCTTTCTCCCACAACACTGACAGGGACATGTGATTTTCTGCCAGCAGCATCTATGGAGTTAAAACAAACTTCTCCAGCTGAAGATCTGGTAACTGAACAGAGGGTCCAAGACCTCTGTCCCAAACTTTTACCAATTCCAGAGGCTGGGGATTTCATAGACGTTTCTGTAGAGGAGGAACCATCTGGCAAACCCCCAGTAGAAGTGCTGGCAACCGGACAGAGGGTCCAAGACCTCTGCCCCACACCTGCAGCAATTGTGGAGGCTCAGGGTGAGAAGATGGCAATCACTTCCCAGCAGCAGATACAGGGGGAGAAGGGAGAGGAGGTGTGTGTTGTCCCTCCCCAACAGTTGGCCAGGGTGGAGGAAGCGGGCTTTCCTCCCCTGCAAAGATCCGTGTACCTGGGAGACAGTACCATCGACATGTCGTCCCAGCAGCCAGATGAGGGAATGGAAAAGGAAGCAGCCGGCTCACCTCCCCAATGGCAGCTACACAGTTTGGGAGTGGAGGAAGCCAGCCTCCTGCCCCAATGGTTAGCCGGAGCGGAGGATGCGGAGTCCCCAGCAGAAGTGCTGGCAACAGGGCAGAGTGCTACCAACCTCTGCCCAGCACCGGCAACAACTACAGAGTTCCAGGGAGGCGGGGCAGTCGGTCTCCCTCTCCAACAGTTAGCCGGAACAGATGGTGTGGGGTTTCCAGCAGAAGGGCTGGCAACAGGGCCGAGGACTGCTGGACTCTGCCCTCAACTAACAGAGGATGGATTTCCTGTGAAGGTGGATGGGACTTCAGTCTCCACCTGTATACCCCAGGGATGCTGGGCAGTGGGCCCAGATCCCCAACAGCATGACAGAGTGAGCCCAGACACCCTGTCTTCTCTCCAGCGGCAGAAAGGATTCCAGGGAGAAGGGCCAGTCCAGGCCTCTCCCCAGCGGCAGATATGTTCTCTGAGAGAGGCAGAGGTTGGTTGGGTGAGTAATGCTTTGTTTGGAACAATTTATTTGGGGTACTGTGTGGGTACAGGCAGTAGAGGACTGGAACTACTTACTAACTTCGGAGTCAACCCGTCTGGGGTCTCCTCCTGTGTTAGACTTCTGCCGAAAGGGGAGAGATGTGACGGGAGGGCCCGTGGAACTCAGAATACATCTTATGTCTAAGTCACCCTGTGCCATCCTGGCACAGGGTGAGTGAGAAAATATATCTTGGACTACTTAAAATGGGACAGTAATATTTGTCCACAATATCTCCCAGGATGTATGTTAATTGAATGAGCTGATCACATTGTCCTCTATACAATGTAGGAGACGGGATGAAAAATGAACAATATTTCAACTATAGTACTTGCCTCAACCCAAAGCACTGAATTTGATTTCTCTCTGCAGTCTGGTTCCTCTGCTTGAATCTTTATGACAGGCTGTGTGACTCCAAGGCATTGAGGGTCACGGGGAAGGGGAGCTCCAGCACACAGCCTGAGATTGACAGCTGTGCATGTTTGCCTATTAATGTGTATAAATGTGCTGTGCTGAAAACTGCAAAAAAATCTAATAAATTGTCATATAAAGCATTGCAATTACAATCTCCATTACAAATGTTCAAATACTGTATGTGTGTAGAGAAGTGACAACAGTCATTTATCCAAAATAACTCATACTGTATGTTGCTGTCAGGAACCATGAAACAGACAGAAAATGCAGTAAAAAAAACTCACCTTTTAATAAAATGGTAAAAATGGTACAACTGGTAAACGTAGTCAAAACATAGCCAGGGTTCGCTAGCCAAAATCGGGTAGCCAGAACAAGCCAGGAAATCAGGGAGCCAGAGATCAGCATAGTCAGAGGCAGCAAACAGGATCAGGAACCAGAAGGGACGTCAGCCAGGCACGTCTTCAACAGGAACACAGCAGAGAGTCTCTAGATATGTTTGACCAAGACGAAGGCAATTGATGAAATGAACCAGGCAGTTTAATTAGCCAGGAGGGGCTGACTGACGAGCAGGAGATGATCAACAGGTGAGCCACTGTGGAACGATGAGTTCTGGCAATTAACCAACAGCTGAGCAACCGAAGCACAGAGAAGGAAGGGCTGAAAGCCCAGCCCTGACAGTTGCACACAGATAAATTGTTGAAAAAAGATTTTAAAAAAGTCCAAAAGTATAAATAGTCCCAAGTCAAGAAAAATATTATTCTCAATACTGCAAAGTCATGCTTCTTCGATGAAAGTGTGTGCCAAGTGAAAAGACGCAATCCTCCACCTTCCCTTAGAAGAAACTGACCCTCACTACAAACGTCAATTTAGTTGTCAGGGAAGAAACCGGAGAAGAACTGGCAGATATGCCAATATCCAATATGGCCGTGCCTGTCCGAGCATGCGCATTAGCAACCGTCACGCAACGGCGAACGTACGCTCGCGACCGCGAAGGTGCGTATGCAAAACATGCTAATTACCAAGGTTTGCTGGCCTATATAAGGACTCCAGTTGCTCTCATAAATCGCTGGATTATCATCAGCTCTGTATCCTGTGTTCCTGTGTTCCTTGCTCCTATATGATTACCTGTTACCGACCTGGCTTACCCTGACCTGCTCTGGCTTCTCTCCTGGCTCTGAATCCAGCTTGTTTCACGGTCCTGCTCTTGCCTGTTCCAGATTGACTTCCTGTGTTTGACCCTGGCTTGATCACAACTACACTTCCTGCCTCTGCTTCTGACTGCCTTCCTGTGTTTGACCCCCGGCCTTTCTTCTGACTTTGTCTCTGCTTCCCCATTTATCAAGATCCGCCAGTAACCCCAGAGAACCATTGGCTGTGACCACCTTCTTTGCTCCTGGCTGTCCACTTCTGGAACCATCAGACTGCTTCACCGGCAGGCAACCCGTGCATCTCTGGGCATAGTACCCTCTGTCTCCAACTCCAGGGGCACTTAGCCACAAGGGGAGCCCTCTCATCACCTCAGCCTGGCATGTGACAGTATAATCCAGCCTGAATGTCTGAGGCTGAAAGAGGTGCTTCCCCATTAGTAGAAACGTGCAATTCGTTTCGTTCCGAATTTGTTTTTTAACAAATTTCGACAAATTTGTTAATTCGGAAATATCGAATTAACGAAAACCTGTTTAACAAATTTTTCCAAATATTCGTAAATTCGAATATTCGAAAATTCGTAAATTTGTAAATGCGTAAATTCGTACATTCGCACATTCGTACATTTGTACATTCGCAAATTCGTACATTCATAAATTCTTAAATTTGTACATTCGTGGGGGCGTGGCCGGATGTGATCAGGGCAGCACGCGTCTCTGAGGAGCTCCAGATATCCTGATCTAATTCTCCGTTAAAGAGTGAAATTTCCTACTTCTAAATAATACCAACTTCTGGGGGAGGGTGAGCGGAACCTGAGCATGCATTCCTCGGCATCCAGAAAGTCACAGAAGCAGCTGCAGGACCAGCGCCAAACTCGCTCAGCGAAGGAGACGGTGAAAGACTCCGCCCCCGCCATCTTGCCTACAAGGGAGCCTGAGAAGCGGGCTAAACACAGGATGGCAAACATGGCGCCGAACGGGAGCCCGAAAGAACCACACGCTGATCAGGAGGCTGTGGAAGATCAAATGCTGGCGGTAGACGTGGAAGCTATAACCGGTCCGATCCTAGAAGCCATAAATCAGAGTAAGTCAGAACTCATGGGGCGCATAGACCATTTATCATCAGAGTGCACCTTGATAAGACATGACCTGGATAAAATAAGGGGCAGGCTCACCACTGTGGAGGACAGAGTCTCGGGGGTGGAGAACACTTCTCACACACAAGGCCTACATCTAGCTGAACTCCGGGACCTGGTAAAATCCCTGCAACACAGGGCAGATGACGCTGAAGACCATCAAAGGAGAAACAATATTAGGGTGGTGGGTCTGCCAGAAGGTGCTGAGGGGGAAAAGCCTACCCATTTTGCTGAGGCCCTGTTTAAAAAATTGCTTTCCCTGGAAGATTTACCCCCCACTTATGTGGTGGAGAGAGCTCACAGAGTCCCTACAGGACGTAGACCCCCTGGTGCATATCCCAGACCTTTCCTGGTACGCTTCTTGAACTACAGAGACAGGGATATGATCCTTGCAAAATCAAGAAGAATCTCTGACTTGAAATATGAGAACACGCGCCTCATGTTGTTCCCGGATTTTTCAGCTGCCACGCAGCAGAGGCGCCGCTCGTTCAATGATGTACGCAGGAGACTCCGGGAAAAAGAGGTGCAATACAGTATGTTATACCCGAGCAAACTACGAGTACAATATAAGGGCACAGTAAAGTTCTTTGAAAATCCTATGGAGGCATGCGAATGGATGGATAAGGAACTGGCTTAAACTCCTGGAACAGATGTTGGTTCGAATCCTCAAGTAAGAAGGTGTTATTTCTCTATTTTTTCTAAAAGTTACACCAGTTGGTGCGGGCTAATTCTGTTTCTAACCACCCAGGCCCTGCAATAATTAACCTGGACAATAGTTTGGCCGGTGAAATGTAGTTAAATGTCTGCCTTAGGGTCAAACACACGCAAGCACAGATGTCTTTACTACATGCCACTGAGGAATGAACACAGGGTAAGAACAACACCTGACATGGAAAATCTGGTTGATGCAATGATGTCCCTGTGCAGGAACACTTCAACTGACATACGGCTGAGTCAGCTACCTGAATTGGCTAACATCACGGCCTAACTGGATTAGGAACCAACATTTCAAGCATTTTATCGCTTGGCTTCCATTAAAATAGTTGTCTGACCATGTGGGAGGATCAACAAATGTTTCTTGACTCTCTGTTGAGAATTGCAGGAACACGAGGGAAAGAGGACCAACACTCCTTTAAAGTCACTGGAAATTTGTAGGTTAAAAGAGGAATTATTAGTCCTGAGCCTTTTTCTTGCTTCTTCCTTTTACCCTCATGCTCAGGAGTCTCCCTCCCTTACCACAGAGTTCTTCTTTTTTCATTTTTTCCTTTTTAATTTTTTACGGTGATTTTTCTTTTACTTTTGGTGCATATCAATAACTTCTCTGGAATTTCACTTACCGGTATGTACGGAGCACAAGATAACAGAGACCAACACTCAGAAAGTCTGCCGAACTTTGACCAATGCGGTTGGAACTCTCCATCGAGATTAGTTTGTGTTCTTGGGGAAAAGCTACATGCCGGAACTTTTTGTTTTTTTATTTTTTGTTTTCTGGTTCACCCTTTTTTTTCAGGGGACTTTATTTTTATGTTTCTGGTATAATAGCAGGGGGGGGAAAGTCACTTGTCACGGCTCACAAAGCTGAGGTTAATGTAATAACCTTTGATGTAGAAAGTTTAATAGGATGTATGGTGATTGAGGAATGTGAGAAGCTAACCTCACCAAAATGCGGTGAGAAAAATCACTACAGAAATAACAACAATGGCGGATAAAATAAAAATGGTGTCTTGGAATGTTAGAGGCATGAACAATAAATTCAAAAGGGCCTCGGTATTTCAATACCTAAAAAAGTCTAAACCACACATAATTCTCTTGCAGGAAACGCACTTGGATGGTAATAGGATCATGTCCCTGCGCAAACCATGGATACAGAGAGCTTTACACTCAACGTATTCTACCTTTGCCAGAGGAGTGTCCATTTTAATAAGCAAATCAATCTCGTGTACTATACACAGGGTCATTACTGATCCAGGGGGAAGGTTTGTAGCGGTTGTAATAACCATATATCATTGTCAAATCCTGTTGGTAAATGTATACATACCCCCTCCATTTCAAGGCCAGCTATTATTTGATATGTTAACTAATCTAGCCCAATACCTTCATCTTCCTGCCCTTTTTTTGGGAGATTTTAACGCTATTTTAGACGCGGCCTTAGACTCTTCTAATTTAAGCAGAGGAAGCTCGTCTGACCTGAATGGATGGGCCTCTGTGGCTGGGATGGTTGAGCTTTGGAGATGGAAACATCCAACAGTAAAGGAATACTCCCATATATCACTGTCACATGGGTCATCGGCCAGGATTGATCTGGCTTTTGGTAATGCTCGATCTCTACAATATATAAGCGAAGTGGAATATTTGGCGGGTGGACTGTCAGATCATAATCCTCTATCCCTAACTTTATCTTTTGCAGCGGGCCCGACAAAGGGAGGGTGGCGACTTTCGCCCAGTTGGTTACAACATGAACAGGTTGGGACTCAACTGGCGGAAGCGATAAAAACCTACTGGTCTACAAACACTGACTCAACGGAGCCACCAGTAGTATGGGACGCCTTCAAGGCGGTAATAAGAGGAGAATGCATCTCAGCCATCAAGACAGCTAGAGTAAATGATAATGAAACTTTAAATACATTGAAACAGAAAGAGAGGGAGTGCGCAAAAAAGCAGGCAGAAGCCCCCACAAAAGCAGCATATGAGGCTCATCTGGAGGCTAGGAGAGAGTTGTCACTACATATCAAAGGGCTGACACGTACAGAATTAATTAGAAATTCACACACGATATTCGCTGAGGGTGACAAAAATGGGAAGCTTTTGGCAATGCTAGTGGCGGATTATCACCCAGTGGCACACATACCAGCTATAAGAGACAAAGGGGGATCACTAGTCACTGACCCGTCTTTGATTATGCAGGAATTTCTTGATTTCTTTTCTACACTATATACCCCAATGCCGCAAAAAGATTCAGCAGAACTTGACTTGCTGCTTTCTAAATTGAATATACCAAGACTAACTATAGAAGACAGCAATTCATTAGACGCCAAAATAACAGTTAAAGAGGTTCAGAAGGCAATATTTGCCTTCCCCCCAAACAAGGCCCCAGGTCCTGATGGCCTTCCGGCTGACTTTTATAAGGCGCATGTGGATCAACTGGCAGAGAGATTTAACTGGCTAATTGAACATAGCTCTGAAAACTCTTCCCTGCCAGTTTCCATGCTTGAGGCCTACATGATCCTCCTGCCCAAAACAGGGAAAGACCCGACAGAATGTGCATCGTACCGCCCCATAGCACTACTAAATTCAGACCTCAAAATTCTAACTAAAATACTGGCTTCTAGACTAGCCCTAGTCATTCAAACGGTGGTAAATATAGACCAGACCGGGTTCATGCCAGGAAAGTCGACCGATACAAACCTCAGAAGACTTTACACCCACATACAACTTTCACGGACAGATACAGATACCAGGATAGTAGTATCAATAGATATAGAAAAAGCCTTTGATACGGTAGATTGGGTGTTTATGTCAAAGGTCCTGGAGGCAATGGGTTTGGGGCACAATTTAGAGGATGGATCTCCATGCTGTATAGAAACCCAAAGGTGGCTATTAGGATGGGATCGAGGATTACTGACTTCTTTGCGGTGGGCAGGGGCACAAGACAAGGATGCCCGCTGTCACCTTTCTTGTTTGCTCTGGTTATGGAGCCCCTGGCCATCACACTGAGAACCTCTAGAGAGGTGCAGGCAATCAGAGTGGGTACAATTCAAGAAACACTTGCTTTATACACGGATGACATGCTCCTGTTTCTAAGTGACCCCGCCGCCTCGTTAGAGGCAGTACTAAAGATTCTAAATGAATTTGGTGAGTTCTCTGGGTTGAAAGTAAATTGGAGCAAGTCGTCTATACTACCACTAGACACCAAAGCTAAGGAAAAAGCAAACTCAGGAGTGCCTTTGCGGTGGGTAACATCACTTAAATACCTGGGGGTGAAAATTACAACAAATATACAGGACTATATCCCCTTAAACTTACTTCCCCTTTTGACCCTACTTAAACAAAAAGTGCTTTCTTGGAGTAAATTACCCCTTTCGCTTACAGGTAGAATCAGCCTGCTTAAGATGAAGTTTCTACCGGTACTACTTTACTTCATACGTCACTGCCCAGTTTGGATACCTAAATCATACTTCAAACAAATTGAAGGAATTATAGGATCTTTCCTCTGGGCCCCTAAGCCCCCTAGAATAGGAACCAAAGTATTACAAGAACCTTGTGATCAGGGAGGAATGGCGCTACCAGACTGGCATAAATACTATCTGGCAGGCCAGATGGTGTTTGCCCGGAGATGGTTGGTGGCGGATGACGGGGACTCTGCCACTGTCCTAGAAGTGGCACATCTGGGAGCTTATGAAAGCCTAAGATTGGCGCTGTTTCGTGGTACAAAATCTGACCTACCTTTGACCATAACTATGAAAGCTACTATTAAGGTCTGGGAATTGGCGGTAAGGTTGGTATCACCTAATTATGAAGGACTGTCCCCATCGACCCCAATCTGGATGAACAAAACTTTACCCCATTTTTATAACTTACCTGATCCAGGGATTTGGGCGGTTAAGGGAGTAAAAACATTAAAAGATATCACAACATTTGGGGAACTTATGACTTTCTCTCAGTTACAGTCAAGACATGAACTGCCCAACTCATACTTATTTCGCTTCTTCCAGATTAGGCATGCATTTCAAAACCAATTTAGAGAGCTGAGTGTGGCGTCTTTGCCTTCCGCACTTGAATCCTTACTGTCAGCAGAAGATTTGAGTAAGGTCCTCTCGGTGACGTAGAAAGAATTCTTTAAATTAACACCAAAAGCAGTATCAAAATGCCGAACCAAACGGGAAATGGAAGTTCCAGAACTGCAGGGGGAGGACTGGGACGACCTTTGGAACCAACCGTTCAGACATCTAGTATCAGCCAGAGACAGACTAATACAATTTAAATTCTTGCATAGAAGTTACTATACGCCAGCCAGGTTGGCCAAAATCTATGGTGGAGCATCGGCTGAATGTTGGAGATGCTCGGCATCCCCGGCCAGTGCGGAACATATTTTTTGGCTATGTTCACATATACAATGTTTCTGGAAAGAGATTGTAACATGCATATCAGATCTCATATCGGTACCTATACCATTGACTATTAGGGTGTGTCTATTGGGTCTGGTGGAAGAGGTGGTTCCAAAACGAGCCATGAGAATGCTACTCAGTATTTTATTGTTTTACGGGAAAAAGGCCATTCTGCTTAAATGGAAAAATGCTCAAGCTCCTGACATAAACTTTTGGAAAAACCTGGTAAACTCAATGTTACCCCATTATAAATACACATACGAAGCAAGGGGATGTATCAAAAAATTTGATAAAATATGGAAAGTATGGTATGAATCAAACACCACAGTGGGTTAAATAAAAACGACATAGTAGTCAGTAAGAACAACTAAAAGGTAATGCGAATGTCATGAGGGTGTAGGCATATACTGTTTGGCTGATACAGAATGGCAGTAATATGACGAAAGAATTAAAGATTGTTACTTTTATAACCCTTTATACATGATCACCAAAAACATGGTTTTAGAAATATTGAAGGATGACTAGATACATATGACATGCATTGATAATGTGCTTTGTGAGCTGTGACAAGGGGGGGGGGGGTTAGTAGTTATAGGGGAATGTTACATGGGCCCTGTGCGGCCAAATGAGGTACTGGGAATTTTGCTATGTTGGCAGATTCTCAGAAAATGTATATCAAAATTTTTTCCAATAAAAAGAAATTTAAAAAAAAAAAAATTTGTACATTCGTAAATTTATAAATTTGTAAATTAAAAAATTTGGAAATCTGAAATAATAATTAACTAATAATAACTTTTACTAACTATTAAATTATAGGTATTGGAATTTCCTTTCAAATTTAGCTGTTAGTGAATGTAACAAATACAAATTTATCCAAAGTTACGAATTATTCAAAATAACGAATGCCGTATCTAAATGAATGGAAGGTAATGAATTAATAATAATAAATAACAATAATATTAATAATAATAATACATTTTATTATTATTATTTATTATTAATTTGTTCTGCTCCATTTGTTTAGATGTGGCATTCGTTATTTCGGATAATTTGTAACTTATTGTAACTATTATTTGTAACTATTCGTTACGTTCACTAACAGCCAAATTTGAAAGGAAATTCCAATACCTAGAATTTAATAGTTAGTTATTATTTCAGATTTTCAAATTTTCTGATTTTCGGTTTTTCGAATTTCGAATTTCCGAATTTTCTAACTTATGAATGTACAAATGTACGAATTTACGAATTTTCGAATGTACGAATGTAAGAATTTACGAATGTACAAATTTACGACTGTATGAATTCACGAATTGCGATCATAACGAATGACCCGAAAAACGAAAAAAAAAAAAAAAAAACAAATGGACCCAAAGCTCTGCTTCACCCAGTGGCTTTCTTCTCCAGGAAGATGAGTCAGCCTGAGAAGAACTATGATGTGGGTGCCCGGAAATTGGCCCTGGAAGAATGGCGATACCTGCTGGAAGGTGCTGCTCACCCCATCCTGGTATACTGATCATAAAAATATCTCAGAACTGCCAAGCGATTAAGACCATAACAGACTTGTTGGGCTTTGTTCTTTTCAGGATTCAATTTTCATCTTACCTATCGCCCAAGGTCCAAGAACGGAAAAGCGGATGCTCTTTCTCGTATGTTCCCAGAGACTCCCGAAATAGCTACTCCCAGTACCATCTTGTCACCACATAACATTTTACTAATTCAACCTGATCTAGGTACATCAATCAAGCAAGCTTCTGCTCTATGTCCTGAATCCAAAACCCTCTTGTTGAGGAAACATGAGGGACAAGATCTTCATCCCTCAGGAAGTAAGAACTCAAGTCCTTAAAGCCTGTCATGATCGTCTGCTTGCAGGTCACTTGAGTGCGGAAAACATGTGAACTCATTCAAAGATCTTTCTGGTGGCCCAATCTACGACAAGATTGTAAGGACTATGTAAACTCTTGTGTAACTCTTGTTTTACCCATGATAAGTACTCCTTCAGCCCCAGATACGGCACACCTGTTTATCAAAGAGATTGTGCGGTTGCATGGATTGCCCAGCAGTATTGTCTCCGACAGAGGGGTGAAGTTTACTTCCAGATTCGGGAAAGCTCTGTGCAAATTGAAACGTGTCTGTCTTCTGCATACCACCCACAAAGTAATGGACAGACAGAAAGAACTAATCAAACTTTGGAGCAGTACCTGAGATGTTTCTCTTCTTTTACCCAAGACAATTGGGTATCCCTCCTCCCGTGTGCTGAATTCGCTTATAACAACTTAGTCCATGCATCCACTAACCAATCACCATTTTGGGCAAACTACGACCTCCACTCCTCCTTTCTACCAGATGTTATCCCAGAAGCCTCAGTACCCGCAGTCCAGGATAGGCTTACTTTTATTCAAACCAACTACCAAACACTTCAAAAAGCCATGCAGAAAGCCCAGGAGGATTACAAAAAAACACTTTGACAAAAGGAGAAGAGATAATCCAATACTGAAGGTTGGGGACAAAGTTTGGCTTTCCACTGCAAACCTCAGACTCACGTGTCCCTCTCAGAAATTGGGCCCAAGGATTATTGGACCTTTCAAGATTAAGAAGATTAAATCAATCCTGTAGCATTTGAACTGGACCTACCAAACTCATATAAAATTCATCCAGTCTTCCACGTCTCCTTACTCAAACCAGCAGTGTTCAACTCTTTCCTGAAAGAGAAGAGCCACCTCCACCACCAACTACTGTAGGGGAGGACACAGAGTTTGAGGTGAAGGCCATTGTGGATGCTTGAAGGAGGGGGAGACAGTTGCAATATCTTATTAAATGGAAAGGATATGCACCTGAAGAAAACTCATGGGAACCAGCAAATAATGTGCACGCTCCTAAACTTCTTCAGGAGTTCTTAAACAGATTCCCAGAAAAATGGGCATGTCTGGGCATCCGAAGGCTGCCCCTGGGGGGGGCACTGTCAGGGAAGAAACCAGAGAAGAACTGTAAGATATGCCAATATCCAATATGGCCGCGCTAGTCTGCATGCGTATTAGCAACCGGCACGCAATGGCGAATGCAACTCCAGGGGTACTCTGCACTCAGCCGCAGGGGGAGCCCTCTCTTCACCTCAGCCTCCAGCCTGGTACATGACATTAGCATGTTGGCTGGCACCAGGACCCAGAGAACATATTCAATCTGCTCCAGCTTATATATGCAATTAATCAGAGGAACCACAAGACCCAGCTTTACAACCACATTACTTGATGAAATTGACCACAAAGGATATTGTTAGCTCAAGCTTAATGGAACAGAAGCAAACCATAGTGCTCACTGTTAAAAAATAGAAATTCCGTTAAAGGAAACCTGTACTGTAAGAAATATTTAGACTGCCAATGATGACCTCCAGGATAGAATTTGGCCAGCTGCTTCTGACATGAGTACCATGGAAGTCACTGCCATAGACAAAGAAGGCAGCAAGTAAAGTCCAGGGGGAATCAAAACTTTTAATCTGCATACTTATTTGGCTTAAGGGTCTTTTGGAAAGCAACATAAAAAAAAACACTCCAAATATTTGTCTTAGCACTAGTTTCCTTTATGTTGAGGAACAATGAGGTTTAGCTTGTATAGCCAACTTTATTGTTTTCATAATTTTTATTATTTCTTTATTGAATTATTAGCTTACATCTGTCTTTAAAGCTTAACTCTGGACTCGGAAACCCTAACCTACCTTTTTTCCAGATATCTTTGGTCCAATCCAGTGCCATCACAGGTCCTCTTCACCCTCTTCTACCTTTGGCTGCAAGCAGATCCTAAATCACGCATTTGATTTTACTGAAATTTTTCTTTGTTTACAACCCTTAATATTGTAACATTGGCCGGCTCACCCTTCCTATAGCGCCCATGCTTTACAAATAACAGGAGCGATAAATAAAGATTCTGCCTGTAGCCCCACCTGCTGGTCACATTGAAAAAACAAAGCCATAACCTTCAGTCAAGTACGGAATTCTCCTTTAAAGCATAACAGATCTGGACAGCATGAAAAAGATCCCAGACATGCTTCATGTGACCCCATTGGTATTTAATTTCTTGGTTTCATCCCAGCATCATGCAGCTCAAAAAAAAATCTTATCAGCAGGTTCAACATCTGCCAACAAAATTTTACAGTAATATTACCAACTTTTTTACTTCTTTGATGCTAAAACCAGTTCAGTTTTTTTTTCCCTAGCCTTGATGGGATCGCCTTCAAAAATCTATCATGCGGACCATATTTATTGATGCTGGCAGTACAACACAAGTTGTACTTATTGGGAGCAGATGTTAGTGGCGGTGTGATAAATCCACCCTTACGTCTGGTCTGTCCTACACACTTAAACCAAAAAGGGCTGGCACATTAGTGGAATTAATCATTTCAAAATAACTTGGCGTCACACCTGTGCAGCAATGTTACCTTAATAAATACTGTCCCTGTAGCGACAATCTCACATCTTTTAAAACCGGAGGGGTCTTTTGTACCGTCATGTTTAATGAACATACCACAAACCTTATGTTCCAAAGACCTCAGGTAAAGTAGCCGGCTGCTACACTTACATGCTGTGATTATCTGATTTTTTTTGTAAAGCATTGTCGTTCAGTTCACCTAATGTTCTATTTTTGTTCAGCAAGATTTTGCAAAATGGAGGTTGAGAAATCATTTAAGTAGTGAATCCCTGAGATCTTTCCTGGTGGCAGCAGTTGCATTTTTGTTGCCATATTATTTCCTTCTGTTTATGGGCTTTTCTACCTGCAAAGATGCAGAGCTTCCATGGCGCAAAAAATGTTAACTTCAGCAGTAAATCCCCAATACTGGTTGATGGGAGGAGCTCTGCATCTTTGTAGGTAAAAACCCATTAGCCATTTGATTTCTTGGTATGGTTCTAGATTACCTGCTTCTGATTTGGTTGGGGACTCAGCAGACTTCTACAAATACTATTTGAAGATTATATTTAGCTCCCTTTATAACCTATAGGTGATTTTCAAGTTGTGTTTTGAATTTTGCAGAGCTTCCTTGGGGGCAAAATGTTTGACCTCACCAGCCAACCCAAACATGGATTGGTGAGAGACACTCTGTATCTTAGCCTGAAAACCCCATTAGCTGTTTTATTTCTTGGTATGGTCCAAGATCACCTGCTTTTCATTTGGTTGGGGACTCAGCAGACTTCTACAAATAATATTTGAAGATTATATTTGGCTCCCTCCATAACTTAGAGGTGCTTTTAAAGTCATGATTTAAATTTTTCAGAGCTTCCATAGGGGCAAAATGTTTGACCTCACCAGCCAACCAAATATGGATTGGTTAGAGACGCTCTGCATCTTAGCAGGAAAACCCTTATAGCTATTTGATTTCTTGGTATGGTCCAAGATTACCTGCTTTTGATGTTGGAAGATTTTTAGCTCTCTCCAAAACCCAAGGCCAGGACAAGGGGAGGGCAGAAGGGGAAGCTGCCCTGGACACAGCAGAGGAAGGGCAGAGATTGGACACAGAACAGTAAAGCCATTCTGCAGCATGCATTAACAGTGGGGTAAAGGTTAAAGTTCCACATCCCTGTCCTAGGCCCAAGGAGAACTAGTCCCAGCACTGCCAAAACCCATAGGTGCTTTTTAAGTCATGTTTTAAATTTTGCAACATTGCAGGATGCATTTATGAATGTTATTCACATGTAACTGACAATCAGTTTAATTTGCCAATTACTAGCAATTGGGATCTTGATAATTATTGACCTTCTAGGTCTGACACTACATGGGCACCTTTTACCTGGACATCTTTTCATAAAATGTGTAATGGCAATTCTTTCCTATTGGCCACTAGTTGCCACCCACCCACTAGTTGTGTTTGTAAACCCTAAAATTTTAGCATCAATTAATGCTGGCATCAACTGCTGAGTTGTGTACTGCCTCTTCTTCTCAAAAAAACTACCCTTCCTCTCAGTTGTACAGATCCAAAGATCGCTGCTCTAGGTTCCGGACACTGGGTGGCTCTGCTGCTTCACAGGATCCACTGGAGCCACCTTGTCATATGCGCAGGTAGGCAGGGAGAACTATGAGGGTATGCATATGTGGTGGCACTTGGAACCATGGGACATAAGGAGTGGGATCAGGGGGGCTTCCTATAAAGTGATGAGTGCATGCTTCCCAATGCATGCACTCATACTCAGAGGATCATAGCCAGGAGGAGATCTGGCTGAAACCGTATCTTTATCTCTCTCTATATAGTGGCTGGGTTCTGGTGTGCAGCGTTTCCACCTTCTATCTTCTGATATGTTTCAGCTAGCCTAGATGAGCTTGCTTGAATGTCAGTACCGGATCTTTGCTTTTGGCTGCAGGGGGGCGTTTTGCAGTTCTTTGAGCAGCCCATCAAATTTTTTATATTTCTCAGGGTGAGTTCCCTGAGAAACACAATAGCCAAACATGCTTGAGTAATATATGTTAAAATAGCAACTTGTAGTCTCCAACAGAAGTCCATGTGACAGGGTGACAACACAGGAGCACAACTGGGAGACAAGGACATGGCATTGCCACTCTATAATAGGAAGTGCCTGAACAAGAACCTTGATGGCAGCCTCACCTCGTATTTTACCAAAAGTTGCAGATTTAGGACTATTTAAAATTACTTTTGAAATTGCATGAACATGCTAAATCATAAAGGATAAGATATATATGACTTTTTTTTTTTTTTATATCAAACAAAGTTTTATTGAATAATCGGTGCATACATAAAATGTTTACGTTGTCATATTAACGCTGTAACAGTATTACAATTGTTATCATTTGAATAAAAAAAATATATAACGTTAAGTACAGACATGTCTGACGTGTAACAGCATCTCAGGTATATATATTTGGTTTTTGTAAACTGTCCATCTATATCTATTTATTAGTCTGTGATCATGTGATTATGTTAGACACAGGTAGAAGATTCCTGTAGCCATCTATCCCATATCTTGTTGTATTTTGCTGGGCAACCTCTATTAATATATATACATTTCTTGTATGGTAGTGTATTATTTATCTCCACCTTCCATTCCACTATTTTAGGAGACTCCTGTTTCATCCATTTTTTGGCAATAACTTTTTTTGCTGCAAAAATTGTTTCATGTAAAAAAGTTTTAGTATATTTGTCAGTTGTGTCTGGAACTATACCCAAGAGGCACTGTTTAGGGTCTAGAGTCAGAGGTGAACCCATTGTATCATGCAGAAATGCCACAATTTGTTCCCAAAAGCCTTTTATTTTGGGGCATGTCCAGATTAGATGGAAAAAGGTACCTGTCTCTCTCCCACACATCTGACAAGTGGTGGTTTGTGTATGCTTGTATCTTGCCACTCATAGGGGTGTGAGATATGCCCTGTGAAGAATGTAGAGCTGCATCAAGCAATCTGAAAGTTTAGGAGATACAGCTTTACATGCCTCCAATGCCTCCCCCCATTCCTCGTCCTCCATCGGTCCCACCTCCCTCTCCCATCTTGGTTTAAGGCCATATGCTATCTTAGTAGCTACAGGGGTTAGAAGTAAGTTATAAAAAGCTGAAATCAATTTATGAGAGTCTGTGCTCTTAATTATAGCGATAAGTACATTGGGTGAGGGATTGGGATAATAGTCAGGGAATTGTGATTGTAGTGCATGTCTAATTTGTAAGAATCTGAAGAACATCTGGTCCTGGATTGTAAATTCTTCTTTAAGTGTGTCAAAGGTTTTAAGCTGTCCATCTTTTAATATATGATGTAGGTAAAATATTCCTTGTATGGACCATATAAATGTATCATGTATTTTATTGAGCTCCTGGAGATTTTTGTTATGCCATAACGGCGTGTAATCGTTAACTTTTGAAATGTCAAGTTTAGAAGTCGCTAAATTCCATCTTTTCCTGTAATGGTATAGCATGGTGTGTCTGCTGTCTCCTAGTTTCATCCCTCCCGTGTCTGCCGCTATTGCATATATCGGGTCTTTGGTGTATTGCGCCCACTTCGGGCATAGGAGTGTGAGAAACCTCTCACTGTCAATCTTGTCTAGATGGAAAAGCTGCGATAGTTGTGCTGCGATGTAGTATAGATTAAAGTCAGGTAGAGCAGTACCACCTAGATCAGTCGGATTTTTGAGGGCTTGCCATGCTAATTTGTGCCTATTGTTTCCCCACACAAATGTCTTTAAAAGGCACTCTAGAGATTTAAAATGCTTCAAGGGTAAATAAACTGGGGTGTGCCATAAAACATAGAGTATTTTGGGTAGTAGAATCATTTTAATTAAATTGATATGGCCCCATACACCTAATGGTAATTTGGACCATACCCGTATTTTATTTTTAACTAAGGAGATAAGAGGAGCTATATTTAGGGATATATAGTCTATAGGGGATCTGGTTATTTGAATCCCTAAATATTTAATGACATCTACTCTCTGGAGTGGGAGCCTGGATTGGGATTCTGGGGGAGGGAAGCTGTCTATTGGTAGAATTTGAGATTTGTTCCAATTAATTTTCAGACCTGAAAATATTCCAAATTGTTCTATCGTGTGGAGTGCATTGCTTAATGATGGGCCCGAGTCTGCCAGGTATAATAGCGTATCATCTGTATACATGCTAATTTTTTCCGTCAGGGAACCCATTTCAAGTCCTTTAATTTCTGGGTTTGTTCTAATGGCTATTGCCAAAGGTTCAGCCGCAAGGGCATAAAGTAATGGGGATAGGGGGCAGCCCTGTCTTGTGCCTCTGCTGAGGTCGAATAACCCAGATGACCATCCATTAGCTACCACTCTGGCCTAAGGTCACAACAACCCTTGAACCGACCTCCTCGTGTGTAGCTTGTAGGTTAATGTATAGTTTTCGAAGGTTAAACGATGTGTTTCGTCCAGGCATAAAACCAGTCTGGTCTGCGTGTATTAATGTTAATATTACTTGATTGAGTCTGATGGATAGTACTTTGGCAAGTATTTTGATATCAACCTGTAGGAGTGATATTGGGCGATAAGACTCTGGGAATCCCAAATCTTTGCCGGGTTTGGGAATGAGAACTATTGTGGCCTCTGTCATAGATGGGGGTAAAGCTCCAGTCTCAAATAGATGATTATACAACTTTAATAGTTTAGGGGTTAGAAGTTCACTGAATTGGGAATAGAACTCTATTGGAAGTCCATCCGAACCGGGGGACTTGGACCTAGCAAAGCTAGCCATGGCAATTGATATTTCGTCTGCTGTGAGCGGTGCTTCCAATAGTTCTGTTTTTCTGTTAACTGTGGAAAAGTTACCTTTTCAAGAAAAAGAGACATGAGGTGGGTCTCAGTGGGGGCTGTCGTTGTGTATAAGTCAGCGAAGAAGTCTCTGAACATTGAGGTTACTGTAGGTGGGTCTGTAATTTTTTGTCCCCCAGGACCATGTAGCGTGATAACCACTGGAGGTCTATCTTCGCTATGTGCCAAGTATGCCAGTAACTTTCCCGCCTTTTCCCCATGTTCAAACATTTTCTATTTGAAGAAGAATATTTTTTGTTTGACTTTCTGGTACTGTAACTGGTTAACCACTCTAGTCTGTAATTTGAGCTGGTCTGCGTTTACTAATGTCGAGGTGTTGGCGTACACTCTTTCCGCAGAGGACAAGTCCTCCAGCGCCTTACCGAGGGCACTAGAAGAGTCCATCTTGATTTTATTAATAGCGGTTATCAATGTATATCTAGCAAATAACTTAAAAGAGTCCCAAACTGCGGATGGTGATGCTGACTTATCATTTTCCACAAAGTACCTCTTCCATTTATCTATAAGCTCACCATCCTCTGGTAGAAGAGAGATCCAGAATGGGTTTAGACGCCATGTCCGTGGCGGCTTTGCCACTGGAATACTTAGTGTAATCCAATAAGGACTATGGTCCGACAGTATTCTAGGGCAGAACATTACCTCCAACAACCTTGGAGTCAGCCTACGGGAGATAAGTATAAAATCTATACGGGACATGGAGCCATGAGAGGGCGAGAAACATGAATATGACCTGGTCTGTGGGAACTTATAGCGCCACGTATCTATTAAATGGAAGGTGGAGACAAGTTTAGAGAATTTAGTTTCAGAGGGGGCACTAGGAGCCGTTGATGTTAGCTGTAGCCTGTCTAGGTTTGCATTTAAAGTGACATTGAAGTCTCCTAGCCAAATCGCTGCTACATTTGGATGATGGGTCATGAATGATATACCCTCCTTAACTATGGACACATTAAATGGAGGTGGTATATAAAAGGCCATTATGAGCAGAGGTTCTCCATATATTTTGGCGTGAATAAATACATAGCGGCCCTGTGGGTCAGTAATTAGCTCACCCAATTCAAAATGTACGGACTTAGCTATTAACACAGAAACTCCCCTGGAATGAGATGTGTGGGTAGAGTGATACGCCCATCCAACCCAAGGCCTACGAAGCGCCATCTGAACGCTTCCCTCAATATGAGTTTCCACAAGCACCACTATGTCCGCATGTTGCTTGTTCAGGAATGTGAAGACTGCCGCGCACTTAAATTTCTCGCGCAGGCCCCTCACATTCCATGTAAGAAATTTTAAAGATGCCATATGTAAGACTTTTTAAACATTAATAAACCATTTTTATGTAACAGTTTGCTCCTTCCACACAAGGCACAGAGATTTTTAATTTTCAGACATAGCTGTCTCAAGCACTTGTCACGTGACACAAATGTACTCATCAATAGATTGGACACATATAACGTTACCTTTTCCCTATAATGCGTATGCACATTCAAATTTAAACGAACCAAAAACATTTGAACCCCCACCCCCCTCCCTGCCCTACACTGACCCAAACTTGTGCGGGCATCATCCCTTAACTGGTTGTTATCTGGGAAGTATTCTAGCATCTTAGTGAACAATGGAATGTAGAACAGTTGGTTCAAACTCCGGACATTAAATAGAGTAAGTAATGTCAGCCATATCACTTGCAGAAAGTGAAGTATGGTCACTCGATCCTCTTGTGTCCTTTTAACCGGAACCTCTAAGTATCGGATAATGTTCCAATGAGCATGGTGCTGCTTCCCAGAACTGTGTGGGGAAAAGTCTCGCTGCACGATGCATGTTTATTGTAGGACTGTTTTTCTCTCTCCTGAGCCCCGAAGGGTATTTTGACTCTTGTACTATGGGTAAACAGGATTTATGCATAGAACTTGCGCTGGTTAGGAGCAGTTCCTGGTCATATCTACGTTATCAATGGGACTCAATCAATCAGCTTGTTGAGGATTGGCTCTTTGTTCCAACCAAGAGATCACCTCCTCTGGATCCTCGAAGAAGACCGCACGACCCTCATGTTCCACCCTAAGACGGGCTGGAAAGAGCATGGAGTACTTGTATTGTAAATTTCTTAGCTTGCGTTTGGCCTCCGTAAAGCTCTGACGTCGACGCTGGACTTCTGCCGAGAAATCTGGGAAAATGGCTACTTTAACATTTCCAACTGGAATATTGCCTTTTTCCCTTGCCATCCTTAAAGCAGTGTCCCGATCCTTATAGTTAAGGAGTTTAGCTATGAACGTGCGAGGTGGAGCTCCCTGTGGAGGGGGTCTTGCTGGCATGCGATGCGCCCGCTCTACCGCAAACATAGGGGAAAAGACTTCTCTCCCATAAGTAGTGATCAGTAGTTGTTCTAGAAAAGTGGTAGTGTCCTTGCCCTCAGATCCCTCCGGCAGGCCTATCAGGCGTATATTACATCTTCTCAGCCTGTTCTCCATGTCATCTTGCTTTATAAGGAGTTGCTGTATCTGCCTTTGCACACGGTCTGAAGAAGTTTGTAGGGGTGGGATAGCATCTTCCACCTCGCCCAGTCTGGTCTCAGTTTCTTTCACTCTTTCCCTAAGTTTTTGGAAGTCCTGTCTGATAAGGGAGATATCCATCTTAACTTCCTCAATTTGTGCTGTGAGAGAAGTTCTGCAAAGGGTAATTGCTTCAAGGAGTTTGTCGGTATTGCTCGCCGTTCGCTCTCCTGCCGCAGCCTTCTCAGTTGTTCCTTCCTCCTCCATGTCTTCCTTTTCTAGCCGGCGGTACTGATCCAGTTTTGCTGCCGCTGCTTTTTGTGCTTTAGTTGGTGACATATTGTTAAGGACCCAGGCAGTATCCAGATAACCTCCAACTTAGTGTGGTAGATTGACTTGCTGGTTAATTAAGGACACGTGCTGTGCAGGTTCTTGTAGTCTCTAAAGTGCCCAAGGATTGGGGTTGATTTTACCGGGCAGATGTGTGCGATTCCTCACCCCCTCTTTAGGAATTGTTAATCTGCCGCTACCAAACGTAGGGTACTTGGGGTCCCAGTGAAGGCTGCTAAAAGGGGGACATCAGGGCCACATCTAAGTATGAGAAGCTGGTGTGCTAAGATGGCCGCCGGTCGCCTCGTGTAGGCCTAGGCCGCAATCCCGGCCGGATGCAGTTATTAGCCTTCCCGTGGTCCCTGCTGGCAAGATAGGCTGTAGCAATGAGAGGTAGTGTTGCCCCGCTCCCCGGGAGATTTGTCCAGGAGCCAGGTACCTTAAGTTCTGTGGATTCCGCAGGGCAGAGCTGGAGTACTGGAGGACCAAGATGGCCGCGGCCTCCAGTTGTAGGCCGAAGCCGCGGTCTTGCTTAGTTGCGGCCGACGCGCGGGAGATCGCCGCTCCGTCCGGGCCTCCGTGCAGCCAAGCTAACCGAAATGAAGCCCAGGGTATCCTCAGAGTCCCAGGTAGGTGATCCAGCCAGCGGGGACGTACAACGAGTCCAGGATTAATGTTTATCAGGAGTAATGGATGAAGCTCTGGTTACCAGCGTCCTACTCCATGCTGCGTCAGGCCACGCCCCCCCATATATATGACTTTTTAACCGTGTACATAAACACAATCAATAGGAAAAAAAAGAGTTGACCAAGACCATGCCAACAACAAAGATATATGGTCACTCTACACATAAAGTTCAACCCAATCCACAAAATCCTAACCCAAAACATAAGTAAATAGGTTAAAGCCCATGTCTTTATTTTCTTAAAGCTGAACTCCAGCGTAAGCAATTATTGTTTATAACCACTCCCCTCAAATGGATGTACACATATGTCCTTAGGTTGAAGTGGGTTTACCAGGGCCATAGCTGCGGCTGCAGTCATGACCCTGGTATCAATCTTTTCAGCCAGTGATGCTGAATAAAGTAAAAGTGACCCAAGCGGCTAAATAGCTGCTGGATCACTTTTCCATGATGCAAAAGGGGGTCACCCCCCTCCCACTGCCTTCCACCTCCTTCCCGTGGTCTCTCATCCCACCGGAGAGCCCAAGACTGAAGCTCGCAGTCCTGCGGGCTCACCATAGAGATGGCCCGAAAGTGGCAAGTATTTTGTCACTTCCGGTTCTGGTCTAATGTAATAAGCCCATTATCGGCCTGTGAAAGCATCTGATCAAACCTATCTCTGATTGATCAGATGCTTTTAAGGTCAGAGGAGAGATGTTGTTCACCCCTAATGATAGCAATAATGTTGATAAAATAAAACTTACCCACCCCTGTATATGTGAACTGTGATCGTACCACACATGTGAGATATTGTTGTGAATGTCAGAATGAGGGAAGAGAGATGCCGCTCTAGGAAGGGTGTCTGGAAATGTAACTCTCCTCACAATAGGAACAGCAGGTGCAGGCTAAGCATAGGTTATTGGATAAAGGGAAGATTCTGGACAGCTGCACTCAAAGGCAAATGCCTTTATTTGAAAAAGGAGATAATAATCCAAAAAGTACAAGCCACAGCAAACAACGGATCACAGGAGCTGACGCGTTTCACACTTTCAAAAGAACCACAAACATTAACTGCAATATATACACACTGGTCTCTTTTAGACATGTGACTCAAACATGTGAATAAATTACTTTTATTAGAGTTAATTAATGGGTGAAGTGAATTGAATAATGTGTATAGCTAACATGTGTGGTTAAATGTGAGAGCACCACTAAGTTTCCTAAAAAATGTAAAATAAAACAAAATAAAAGTGGATGTGTATAAAAATATATGAATATATATATATATATGTAGTGAAATACATGTATTAGGAAAATGTTGCCAGCAAAGACCCATCCATTGAATATAATCAAAAGAGAAAAAATAGTTAATATTAAATATTAAATTAAGATGCATATATGTGAAATGAAAATAGAGTGAAATATATCCATGTAGATATTTATAAAGTGTACAATGTGAAAATAAAAATGAGGATATATATTATATTATATTATATTGAAAAAGTGAGCCTCATTTTTCTCCGTGCCTTTCTACAGTTGTCCATTCTAAGTATATATACGTTCATACCATGGTTTTTGAGGTGAGGCGTAGTGACCCCAAGACATATTTATTTATTTATGTGAAAAAAATCTTTTAAGCCAAAAAATACGGACACATAGATAGATTAATAGACACGAATGCACATCTAAATCAAGTGCATTAATTAGTGATATCTGTGATATTTGATTATAATATCTAAACATGTTAAATCTAAGGTTTTAGTAATGATATGTTTGTTTATGTACGTTTATTTATGTATGAAATAGTATAAGAATTTTATATGTAGTGGTCATTCTTTGAATAGTCTACATCTAGAAGCCACTTCCATTCCTATATATACATGAGCCATACTCATTTTCAGCAATAGTTTTACTAATTAGGTATTCATGCTTTCATAAAGGCTACAGACACAAGATGACTTCTTGAATGCATTCACATTTTTTGTTTAATGCATGTCTCTGTAGGTTTGTGGTCATTGGCATTTTCATGTTTTCAGGTTTTTATACCTTCATATTTTCATACGTAGTTCTTTGGTATATATTCACATATATACATGTTTATACTTACATGCCTATGCTCCTTACCTGGAGATACACATGTTTATATAGACATGGATGTTCGTTTATCATTATATTATTCCATTCACACTTTTCACCTTTTTATCTCATAATTGCGATCTACATGGATATATTTCACACTATTTTCATTTCATATATATATATATATATATATATATATATATATATATATATATATATATATATGCATCTTGATTTAATATTTAACATTAAGTATTTTTTCTCTTTTGATTATATTCAATGGATGTTTTCATCGAATATGTTTGGGTCTTTGCTGGCAACATTTTCCCAATACATGTATTTCACTACATATATATATTTATATATTTTTATACACATCCACTTTTATTTTGTTTTATTTCACATTTTTTAGGATACTTAGTGGTGCTCTCGCATTTAACCACACATGTTAGCTATACACATTAATCAATTCACTTCACCCATTAATTAACTCTAATCAGAGTAATTTATTCACAGGTTTGGGTCACATGTCTAATAGAGACCAGTGTGTATATATTGCAGTTAATGTTTGTGGTTCTTTAGCTATGAATAAGGATGAGCCGAACACCCCCCGGTTCGGTTCGCACCAGAACTTGCGAACAGACCAAAACTTCGCAAGAACTTTAGAACCCCATTGAAGTCTATGGGGCTCAAACGTTCAAAATCAAAAGTGCTCATTATAAAGGCTAATATGCATGGTATTGTCCTAAAAAGTGTTTGGGGACCTGGGTCCTGCCCCAGGGGACATGGATCAATGCAAAACAAAGTTTTAAAAACTGCAGTTTTTTCAGGAGCAGTGATTTTAATAATGCTTAAAGTCAAACAATAAAAGTATAATATTCCTTTAAATTTCGTACCTGGGGGGTGTCTTTAGTATGCCTGTAAAGGGGCGCATGTTTCCCGTGCTTAGAACAGTCTGACAGCAAAATGACATTTCAAAGGAAAAAAAGTCATTTAAAACTACTCGTGGCTATTAATGAATTGCCGGTCTCGAGTCTCCCGACAATACACATAAAAGTTCATTGATAAAAACGGCATGGGAATTCCCCACAGGGGAACCCCAAACCAAAATTTAAAAAAAAATGACGTTGGGGTCCCCCTAAATTCAATACCAGGCCCTTCAGGTCTGTATGGATATTAAGGGGAACCCCGTGGCAAATTTTTTTTTAAAAATGACGTAGGGGTCCCCCTCAAAATTCATACCAGACCCTTGAGGTCTGGTATGGATTTTAGGGGGAACCCCGCGCCAAAATTTTTTAAAAAATTGGCGTGGGGTCCCCCCAAAAATCCATACCAGACCCTTATCCGAGCACGCAACCTGGCAGGCGGCAGGAAAAGAGGGGGGGATGAGAGAGCGCCCCCCCTCCTGAACTGTACCAGGCCACATGCCCTCAACATTGGGAGGGTGCTTTGGGGTCCCCCTAAAGCACCTTGTCACCATGTTGATAAGGACAAGGGCCTCATCCCCACAACCCTGGTCGGTGGCTGTGGGGGTCTGCGGGCAGGGGGCTTATCGGAATCTGGAAGCCCCCTTTAAGAAGGGGACCCCCAGATCCCGGCCCTCCCCCCTGTGTGAAATGGTAAGGGGGTACTTACCATTTCACAAGAAAACTGTCAAAAATGTTAAAAATGACAAGAGACAGTTTTTGACAATTCCTTTATTTCTTCTATCTTCTTTCTTCTAACTTCTTTCTTCCTTCATGCTTCGGTTTCTTCCTCCAGCTTCTTCCTCTTCTGGTTCTTCTGGTTGTTCTAGGTTCTTCTGGTGTTCTCGTCCAGCATCTTCCTCCGCGGCGCCTCCTTGTCTTCATCTTCTTTTCTTCATCT
Organism: Aquarana catesbeiana; assembly: GCF_042186555.1. Classification (NCBI taxonomy): domain Eukaryota; kingdom Metazoa; phylum Chordata; class Amphibia; order Anura; family Ranidae; genus Aquarana; species Aquarana catesbeiana. Next base: position 312,908,237 of record NC_133330.1, read on the forward strand.
TCTTCTTGGGCCACTACGCATCCACGATTGGATGGAAGGCTCCCGCTGTGTGACGCTTCTCCTCTTCTGACGGTTCTTATATAACGGAGGGCGGGGCCACCCGGTGACCCCGCCGCCCTCTCTGGCGCACGGGGACTTCCCTGTGGCATTCCCCGTGACGTCAGAGGGAGTCACCCGTTACGTAACGGGTAACCCCGCCCCCTCTGACGTCATGGGGAATGCCGCAGGGAAGTTCCCGTGCGTCAGAGGGGGCGGGGTCACCGGGTGGCCCCACCCTCCATTATATAAGAACCATCAGAAGAGGAGAAGCGTAGTAATGAAGGAAGAAAGAAGTTAGAAGAAAGAAGATAGAAGAAATAAAGGAATTGTCAAAAACTGTCTCTTGTCATTTTTAACATTTTTGACAGTTTTCTTGTGAAATGGTAGGGGTACTTTTGTACCCCCTTACCATTTCACACAGGGGGGAGGGCCGGGATCCGATAAGCCCCCCACCCGCAGACCCCCACAACCACCGGCCAAGGGTTGTGGGGATGAGGTCCTTGTCCTCATCAACATGGGGACAAGGTGCTTTAGGGGGGACCCCAAAGCACCCTCCCAATGTTGAGGGCATGTGGCCTGGTACGGTTCAGGAGGGGGGCCGCTCTCTCGTCCCCTCTCTTTTCCTGCAGCCTGCCAGGTTGCGTGCTCGGATAAGGGTCTGGTATGGATTTTTGGGGGGACCCCATGCCAATTTTTTTTTTAATCTTGGCGCGGGGTTCCCCTTAAACCCATACCAGACCTGAAGGGTCTGGTATGAATTTTGAGGGGGACCCCTACGTCATTTTTAAAAAAATTTTGGCAGGGGTTCCCCTTAATATCCATACCAGACCTGAAGGGCCTGGTATTGAATTTAGGGGGAACCCCACGTCATTTTTTTAAAAATTTTGGTCCGGGGTTCCCCTGTGGGGAATTCCCATGCCGTTTTTATCAATGAACTTTTATGTGTATTGTCGGGACCGGCAATTCATTAATAGCCGCGAGTAGTTTTAAATGACTTTTTTCATTTGAAATGTCATTTTGCTGTCAGACTGTTCTAAACACGGGAAACATGCGCCCCTTTACAGGCATACTATAGACACCCCCCCAGGTACGAAATTTAAAGGAATATTACACTTTTATTTTTTCACTTTAAGCATTATTAAAATCACTGCTCCCGAAAAAACGGACGTTTTTAAAACTTTTTTTTGCATTGATCCATGTCCCCTGGGGCAGGACCCAGGTCCCCAAACACTTTTTATGACAATTCCATGCATATAAGCCTTTAAAATTAGCACTTTTGATTTCTCACATAGACTTTTAAAGGGTGTTCCGCGGCTTTCGAATTTTCCCGCGAACACCCCAAATTGTTTGCTGTTCGGCGAACTGGCGAACAGCCGATGTTCGAGTCGAACATGAGTTCGACTCGAACTTGAAGCTCATCCCTAGCTATGAATAAGCACTTTTGAAAGTGTGAAACGCGTCAGCTCCTGTGATCCGTTGTTTGCTGTGGCTTGTACTTTTTGGATTATTATCTCCTTTTTCAAATAAAGGCATTTGACTTTCAGTGCAGCTGTCCAGAATCTTCCCTTCATCCAATGTCAGAATGAGAACAACAATTCTAGGACCAGACCTCCTATGTAACTCTAAACTGGTAACCTGTAAAGGCTTTTAAAGTGTTGCCTATTGAGATTTTTAAGTACTGTAATTTGTCCTCATTCCAGGGGCATATGCAATTTAAAAGGGAGACATGGTAGCTATCTAGTTACTCAGCGTAACATCATCTTTTATCCTTTACCAAACAACTAGGTATTATATTGTGTTTTTGTGCATTAAAACTTATTTAAGTGCTACACAAATATCGTGTGACATAAAAAATTGCAACACCCATCATTTTGATTTCCAGGGCCTCAGTTGGGAAAGCAAGTGGACAAACAAGAGTCATGTGTATTTTTATTGAATCTTGGTGTGCTTTGTGTATTTATTCCAGATCTGTGCAGTAATCAAGTAACAAAGACCGGTTGCTCTTACTCTCTCTCCTTGTGCATGGTGACTGGTCTTGTCTCTGCCCTCTCCTGTAGATTTCTACAAGCAGCCTGTAGTGGGTGGAACCTGCTGAACCCCACCCACAGCTCTGCCCTCCATACAAGTTATGTGCAGCACAGTGATGATTTCACTGCTATTTTTATAAGGTAATATCTGAGTTTTTAAAGACATTTGTTGCCTTTGTATCCATTGTGGCTAGTGCAAAATATACTTAAATGAAAGATTTTGTGCCTGAAGTTCATCTGTAATCCCCAAAACTCATTTGGGTCTAGAAATCAATGTCTACCCAATCAAAACAAGGTCAGTTTGAAAGCAACTTACTCAAGGTCAAAGATATGCTTGCAAATATACAACAAAATTCAACACATAGCCAAGTCAGCAAATATTTACTCTGGCTCAAAACGACAAATACATCTCTTATGTAATTTTAATAAAAATATGAATTTAATAGCATTGGAGAAAGCCAGCTTTGTGCCTGTGATGTAAAAAAAAAGGCTGCCCATTAAAGTGATGCATGATGTTTCAGCGCCTAAAACACCCACACAACAGAACACATATTGCTATTCATTGTGAAATTTCTCGAAATTGCTGTCCAGATGTGAAAATGAAGCCCCTTTCTGCTCCCCTGACTAATACTAATGTGTGGTGATGCAATGCATATTAAGTGGAGGCTTCTGTTTGTGCTGGCCTCGATGCTTTTGGCGAAGAGCGTGAACTGGGCTGCTGAAAAGTCACATACAGTATGTGATTATGTTGTAATGTCAGGAAGACTAACCGCGGATTAACCATTCAGACCAGTATTTCCCATGGTAGAGAGAAATTGTGAAATTGTGATATAATTTGGGCTTGACTAGCCAACAAGATTCCAGATTACAGTTAGCAATTACAATGTTAAAAGTGTACTTGTCATTCATACACCACCAATTTTCACCCTGAACTAGATTTCTACCTTGCAGTTTTTAATACTTTCAACCTTTCGGGCATGAGAGGATGAAACTTTACACCTATAATTTTTTAGGCAAAAGATAATCCCAAACCTCTGAGATGGGCAAGCCTGGTAAAGTTCCAGTGGAGCTATTCATCCCTATATGTTGTCCAACACCTGAACTGGCAGCTTTCAATTTTAAGGAGCAGCAATATATTCTAAAGCTTGTTATGCACTATTATGCCGCGTACACACGATCGGACATTCCGACAACAAAATCCATGTTTTTTTTCCGACGGATGTTGGCTCAAACTTGTCTTGCATACACACGGTCACACAAATCTTGTCGGAAATTCCAAACGTCAAGAACGCGATGACGTACAACATGTACGATGAGCCGAAAAAAATTAAGTTCACTAGCCAGTGTGGCTCTTCTGCTTGATTCCGAGCACACGTGGAACTTTCTACATCGGAATTGTGTACACACGATCTGAATTTACGACAACGGATTTTGTTGTCGGAAAATTTGAGATCCAGATCTCAAATTTTGTGTGATGGAAATTCAGATGGAAAATGTCCGATGGAGCCTACACACGGTCGGAATTTCCAACAACAAGCTCCCATCGTACATTTTCCGTCCGAAAATCCGACCGTGTGTATGGGGCATTAGACTTTTTTTATACAGCTTTTGGACTGAACGAAAAATAAAAATCTGACAGATTCCTCCATCTATGCTTTGCATTGACAAATGTCCCAACTTGTATTCTTTCAGTTGGCAGTGGCCATCGATTTTCCACTCAGCTTCTTCAATTTTTCAATTGATGTCAGACAGAAGGGGGCCAACAGGACAAACCAGTAAGATATTTTTGGAACCAAATTAAATTTGCATGATAAATGGCCAGCTTTAGGTTCTCCTATACCACCAGTCTTCTCTTCCTGGGAGTAAGATTATCAACCATGAGAAAACAGTTAAAGTCTGGTGTTTCAATGTTTGAGCGATGCTAGAGAAGTAAAGTAGATGTCCATATAAGCTTTAACTTGTTATTGTAATTTCAGAAGTGAATATTCCTGTTAAAGGATGACCAAACTCTTTGTCTCCTAACTGTGCTCTTATGTTGTCAACCTGTCACATAGGTTTTCTATGGACACAACACGTGGCCATTTTTATTTAAACCAGGGATCTCCAAACTGTGGACCAAGGGCTGGATGCAGCCCTTTGCTAGCCTTCATTTGCCCCTTGAGGCATTATTCCTTCCACTGACACCTACTATGGGGCACTATTTGTTCTACTGATACCAATGATGGTGTACTAGTATTGCTCCCACTATTGCTCCTGCTGACCAATCCTGCAGTCATGTTTATTCACACTGATGCTGGGCGTGGGATGTTTTCTACCCCCACTGGCCACAATCCAGCCCCCCTCAATCTGCAGGACAGTAAATTGGTCCTCTGAAAAGTTTGAAGACCCCTGATTTAAACAACAGCAGGCTGAGACAGATAGAAGCAGCATTGTACTTTGGTACTAAAGTTTCTCACCAAATATGAATATTGGGAATCGTGAAGGAAGCCTGAAGGGAAAGGGGCTCTTTTTTTTTCTTTTACTTTCTATCCTTTTTTTTTTTTTTTTTTCTCTTCTTCTTATTTAACTTACTTAAGGTCTATGCACAAATATTAAAAAGAATGAATAGAAAAAAAATTAAAAATGGTACTACAAAAGGTCACATTGTCATAATAAATATAATCAAAGAAAACGGCTAGAGAATAGGCATTTGCCAGAAAATAGGTAATAGGCATTTGCTAGAAATGTTGGCTACCACTGTTTTTCCTTCCATTTTCCATTTTCTGGGTGAAACACATGGCTATTTTAAAACACAATATTCAAGCATGGTCCACTGTTATTACCATGAGGAAACCCACCCTGTGAAACACCATGCATCCATTCTTGGAGTGCATGCTTGTAGAAATGAAGTATCTATAGGAGATCAGCAGCACTAAGATGCATTACAGAACGATAAAAAGGTGAAAACATATCTATATTAAAAAGGGCCGTTGTTTATGATACACAATGCTTTAGCAAACTAAATATTGTTTAGTTAGGGTTTACGTCTACTTTACACTGCCTAACATTTTCTTTTACCTTTTAACAGTCTGCTGGTAAGCTCATAGGTCTGCACAACAGCTTTGGTCACTATGAGGGGTTCCTACTCTCTTGTATAAATCATTTATTTATTCTTTTGATGAGTCGTGCAACAGGAGGAACTGAAACATACAAAAGTGATTTGAAACCTCTAAGTACAGGAACAAAGTCAGCAGTGGCGTAACTAGAAATAGCAGAGCCCCATAGCAAAATGTTGTATGGGGCCCCCCTGCAAACAGCCCCCCCCCCACAGCTGCCGTAGTGTCAATGCAGCGTGACCTGTGCCACATATAGCGTGACCTGTGCACAATGCAGCGTGACCTGTGCCCAATGCAGCATGACCTGTGCCCCATACAGCGTGACCTGTGCCCAATGCAGCATGACCTGTGCCCAATGCAGCGTGACCTGTGCCCAATGCAGCGTGACCTGTGCCCCATGCAGCGTGACCTGTGCCCAATGCAGCGTGACCTGTGCCCAATGCAGCGTGACCTGTGCACAATGCAGCATGACCTGTGCCCAATGCAGCGTGACCTGTGCCCAATGCAGCATGACCTGTGCCCCATACAGCATGACCTGTGCCCAATGCAGCGTGACCTGTGCCCCATACAGCGTGACCTGTGCCCCATACAGCATGACCTGTGCCCCATACAGCGTGACCTGTGCCCAATGCAGCGTGACCTGTGCCCAATGCAGCGTGACCTGTGCCCCATACAGCGTGACCTGTGCCCCATACAGCATGACCTGTGTCCCATACAGCGTGACCTGTGCCCCATACAGTGTGACCTGTGCCCAATGTAGCGTGACCTGTGCCCCATACAGCGTGACCTGTGCCCCATACAGCGTGACCTGTGCCCAATGCAGCGTGACCTGTACCCAATGCAGCGTGACCTGTGCCCCATACAGCATGACCTGTGCCCAATGCAGCGTGACCTGTGCCCAATGCAACATGACCTGTGCCCAATGCAGCATGACCTGTGCCCCATACAGCGTGACCTGTGCCCCATACAGTGTGACCTGTGCCCCATACAGCGTGACCTGTGCCCAATGTAGCGTGACCTGTGCCCCATACAGCGTGACCTGTGCCCCATACAGCGTGACCTGTGCCCAATGCAGCGTGACCTGTACCCAATGCAGCGTGACATGTACCCAATGCAGCGTGACCTGTGCCCCATACAGCATGACCTGTGCCCAATGCAGCGTGACCTGTGCCCAATGCAGCATGACCTGTGCCCAATGCAGCGTGACCTGTGCCCAATGCAGCGTGACCTGTGCCCCATACAGCGTGACCTGTGCCCAATGCAGCGTGACCTGTGCCCCATACAGCGTGACCTGTGCCCCATACAGCGTGACCTGTGCCCAATGCAGCGTGACCTGTGCCCAATGCAGCGAGACCTGTGCCCCATACAATGTAGCCTGTGCCCCATACAATGTGACCTGTGCCCCATACAGCATGACCTGTGCCCCATACAGCATGACCTGTGCCCAATGCAGCGTGACCTGTGCCCCATACAGCGTAACCTGTGCCCCATACAGCGTGACCTGTGCCCAATGCAGCGTGACCTGTGCCCAATGTAGCATGACCTCTGCCCAATGCAGCGTGACCTGTGCCCCATACAGCGTGACCTGTGCCCCATACAGCGTGACCTGTGACCAATGCAGCGTGACCTGTGCCCAATACAGCGTTGCCTGTGCCCAATACAGCCTGGTCTGCCTGTGCCCCATACAGCCTCACCTGTGCAGAGGAAGAGGCAAGCCACCCGGATCAGCAGAGAGCGGGATTGCCTGCTGTAATAGCTTTCATTTGAATTTCCCGTCTTCCCGGGGCTCATCGTCGCATAGCCCCACCTCTTGGCCTGACGCCTTTGATGATGTCACACGTCCCGCATTGGATTGGCGTTCTGTCTATCAAAGGCGCCGGGCCAAGAGGTGGAGCTATGTGACGTGAGCCCCGGGAACACTGGAAGTTCTAGAGAAAGCTATTACATCGGGCAATTCAGCTCTCTGCTGATCCGGGTGGCTTGCCTTTTCCTCTTCACAGGTGAGGCTGTATGGGGCACAGGCAAACCAGGCTGTATTGGGCACAGGCAACGCTGTATTGGGCACAGGTCACGCTGTTGTGGGCACAGCTTGCCTCTTCCTCTCCTCTCTCTTCCCCTGGCTGGGAGACTGTGCCGGCGGTGCTCTCATGCTCACTGGGCCCCACTTGGCTGCGGGCCCCATATAGCCCGCATGGGTCGCTATGGTGGTAGTTACGCCCCTGAAAGTCAGGAATTATGACTGGGAGATCCCACCATATGAGTATTTAAGAACCCAGGGGCTCACAAGGTCCTGTCCTACAAACAAAACTCTATCTTCCAGGTACACTGACCCTTTAATATCCACCACTTGCAGCCATGACTATGTTCCTTCCAGTATGGATGGAGATAGGGCCACATTGTAAACTGCAAACTTTGTCCAAAGTTTCAGCTCATGTGCTTCCGCCAGAGACCTTTACATTTTCTACAAAATTACAGACACCAAGCTAGTTGGCATTTACACACTCCACACAGAATAAAAGGAAACTAATAGGATAAATCACTAAACCATTGTCACTATTCAGGCCCAGAAAAGCCATTGGTCACTGTTGTCAGGACCCAGAAGGGCTAGTGCATTTGGGAGCAACTGTGGGTCAATATGAGTGTCAGTAAGTTGCTTAAAATGGGAGATCGCCAGACATGTTGGGGGAGGGAGTCCCAGGGGATGGGAGAGGCTCTTGAGAAGTTCTGGAGGCAAGCAGAGCGGAAATGATGGGGAGCTAGAGAGCAGGAGGTTATGAGAGGTAAACAGCAGAACCACAGAAGTACAATCACTGAGTAGCACTGCAAAGCAGAAAGCAGAGCTTGCATATGTAATGAGCAAATATAACTGCACTTGTGTGGTTTGGTTGGTATTTTGAGACAAGGCTGGGGATGTAGCTTGGGGCAGAGTTGTGGATGGCTTTATAGGTTGTTGTTGGGTGAGCAGAGGGATTGACAAAATGTATTTTCAGTCAATGCATTGTTTAAGTTATTTTAGTGTTAATGCTGATGTTGTTTTTTATTTGACTTTCACATTTTTAAATATATTTCTATTCCTTTTTTTCAGTTACTTAAAGTGTTACTACTCCCATAACAGTAAAATCAGTCTGTATATGCAGTAAAGCATGCTTGTTATACTCACTGTGGAACCTAAGGGGTTAATCCTCTGCATTGTGTAAAATGTCTGTTTGATCCTGTCTTCTCTGTTCCTCCCCTCTTTCCACCCTCCCCAATCCATCTCCTGATAGTACAGAGGCTAGAGGACAAGCTGCACATGCTTAGTTTGATGTGTATTGCTATAGTTTTTTTTTTTCTTGAGGGGGTAAATGTGCTCAGCACAGGGCCAATCAGCACTACCCAGACAGAAGGTCAGGGGCCCTGCGGCCTTATAGGACAGCCAGAGCAGAATGAAAACTCCTCCTACAGACTTTAACCAGACACTGATAGAAGTCACTAGACTGCTCTAACTGCTGATGGGAAAACATATTTAGCAGTTTATATTTATGAAAACTATTGCATTTCCATGTTCTGTGTACTGTGGGAGACCAGATATAGTGAATATAGGGTCCTAGGTTTAAAGGCTAAGTTCACCTCTACAGAAAAATCTGCAAGGTGAACATACACAGGACCCCCTCCTCATACCCCCAGTCCCGCTGACCTGGATCGCGGCAATCTCCTGTTCTGAGCCCCGGTATATCCACGTCAGGAGTCCGGGGCTTAGAAACCCCAGAGGTAGAATCTCCGAAACGTCCCCGTCAGGAGGGACGTTTCGGAGCATTCTAATTGGCCGACCAATCAGGAGCTGTGTAGCCCGTCCTGTCAGCTGAGAAGAAGATGCGTGGATGCCAAGGGGATTTCTAAGCCCCGGACCTCTGACGCGGAAATACCGGGGCTCAGAAGGGGAGATTGCCGCGATCCATTAGATGTAGCTTTCAGTGGTATCTATTAGAAAATATGGAGACAGGAATCGCCATTGTTTTCAATGAGTTGGCCAACTTGTAGACTTGAAATGTAAGAAACAACAGAACCACAGAACTGAGTAGCACTACAAAGCAGGAAGCAGAGCTTGCATATGTAATGAGCAAATATCACTGCACTCATGTTTATATATAATAATAAACAACACATAGAAAGCAACTTAAAAATAAACTAGAATGCATTGATAACATGATTGACATTGAGCATATCCGTTACATGTACATCCAAAAAAATAATTGAAACAATGATACATTCCCTTAAAGTTTAGTATTCAATGTGACAGATGCTGATGGCTAACTGCATGTATATTTATACGCTTGTGAAACATATGATTTTGTTTACATGCCTGTTGTTATTTGAAGTCAGCTACTGGCGCCCGGAGACAGGGGGTGTAACATGATAGGTTCCTTACTCTGGATATGTATAATAGAAATGCATTGTGTGGCAGAAAAGATCTAAATCTTAACACTGACTATTAAACTCTTAAGTGATCTGGAGCTGTGTACTGAGCTTTTCAGAAACAGGAAAGGAACTTCCGTTACCATTTTTGGAAGTGAACATAAACCAGCGGCGGCCAGTCCATAAGGGGCACGGGGCACCACCCCTCTAATTTCCATGCGGGGTGGACGCCGCATTCATAGGTTTTTTTGCGTTTTTTTTGGAAGCACTGAGGCTCTAATTGGCTTCAAAAAGGTTGGGCTCTGGGAGCACTGCGCTCCGAACCCACCCACTTCTGACATTAGCAAATAATTATTCTCTATTGTTTTCTGGCTTCTCCTCCCAACCAATCAGGACAGGAGGCAGATTTTAAGACCAGGTTAGCAGGGAGGAGAGGCCGGGAAAGCCGTGACCGTGGATGAGGTAAGTGAGGACCTGGCGGAGGGGGGGTTTGTTTGCCGCCCCCCAAAAATTGAGCCCCTGCCGCCACTGACATAACCTATTTAATATTATTATTGTTCATACATTATCATTTTCAGATAACATGTATGGGGCAGTCCTTTTCATTTGGTACATAAAGCAGAACTCCAGCAAAAATAATAAAAAAAAAGAATCATCATCATCTAGGGTGAAAAACAGCCAGCATCATCTGACCAACTTCCTGTGAGCCCAGGCTGTTATAGACCCGCCCCAACCTGTGACTGGACAGTGAAAGGAGAAGCAGGACAGTGATGAACTCCTCTCCCTGTCACTCTGCTGTCTCCTCCTATCAGCATGCTTCTTGTACACGCATGAACTTATCTTCATGAGCTGCTTGTTCTCTACTGGGACTTCAAGAGGCTGAAGTTAAATTCAGGTACTTATGCTGCTTTTATTTAAAAAAAAACATTTACTGGTGTATTAGTGAATACAGAGATGCATTCATTTGTGTCTTTTATATATTTCATGCCAGGCAGATATTTTAACCGTACCAACAAATGCACTTAGGCTTATTAAAAAATATATAATTTCAATACATTTTAAATGCAACTAAAATAAATACCTAAATCTAACTTGATTGCAGTTGCCCCTGTACAATAGTAATCCGACTGGGGAAGAAGGGACAGCACTGGAAGTGAGTCAAGTGTGCTAGTGTGTACATGCAAATGTGCTAAAAGGAACATTCCGATACAAGTAGAGAACAGAGATGGCCTCATCAAACTGTTTCTGCTCCTCCTCTATCCAGTCACAACAGATTTGCATAGGGATGACCTAGTTATGTTGCTTACATGGTAGAAAAAAAGACAGGTTACCAGGTTAAATAATTATGCAACTGCTGTTTTCTTTTCTGTCTATGGGTACCTTAACGTCTAACTTGAGCCAATTTTTTTATTTTATTTTTTATATAGACTGGTAAAAAGTTAAAATGTATGTCAATCTTTTATTTCTATATGTGTCTCCTTTGGGGAGAATTACACTGTCCCTGTGACAATAAAATGTTGACATAAAAGCACCAACACCAATTAAAACATTGTAAAAGTTCAAACTTATCTATTAATAATATATTTGTGTTTCTGTCTGTTTTCCAATTAAAAAGATTTCCTATCACTTCCTGTCTTGACAGGAAATGAGCGGAAATCTCCCCAACAATGGCAGAGATTGGAAGAAAGACCTAACCAAGGCATTAATCTTTCATCAACTGCTAGAGTTGGACTTGAGTTAAAGCAGAGTTCCGCTTAAAAAAAAAAAAAAATACTGCAGCTGCTGACTTTTAATAATCGGACACTTACCTGTCCCAGGGTCCAGCGATGCGGGGGATCGAACCCCCGCTCGTCTCCCCCTCCACTCAGCGGTGCCAGCATTTTAACTGTGGGCGCCCGGCCGCACGCCGTGACCGGCCGCGCAATCATCTGGGACTTGTCACGTGTCCCAGATGATTGCCTAGAGGAAGGGAGGAGAGTTGATCTCCCTTCCTGCGCCGAGGGAAGTGACGTCAGGAGCCCAGGCGCTGAAGGAGGCAGATTACGAGGGACCACATAGCAACAGGCATAAAAAGGTAAGTAAAAAAAAAATTTTTTTCCAAATGTTTTTTTTTTTATTTTTTTCATGCACATTAATGATTTTTTTTTTTTTTTTGGGTGGAACTCCACTTTAATTTCTTTTAAAAGTCCAAAAATTGGGACTGCAGGGACGTAGGAACATGGAAGGAAAATGGGCGTATTGCCAACACCAACCAATCAGGTTAATCTTTTCCTATGAAAAGATTATGCTAGGGCAATATACATACCGTAAATCAGTTGAGACGCTAAAAACAATATCAGGCCTAATTTGTTAGATTGCTGTCAGAAGAATTATAAAAATTTTATTTTTTTTCTGTTTAGTATAAATATTGTTCATTCCTGATCGTGAAAAAGACCATTGGGACTAGAAGAAGCCCATATTTCTAGAACACTTGCAAATTCTATATAATATAATTTATACACCACCCATACACTATGGGGGAGATTTACTAAAACTAGTGTACACAGAATTTGGTGCAGCTGTGCATCGTAACCAGTCAGCTTCTAATTTCAGCGTGTTCAATTAAACCTTGACAATAAATCCTGGAAGCTGATTGGTTACTATGTAGAGCTGCACCAGATTCTGTGTGCGCCAGTTTTAGTAAATCTCCCCCTATATGAGCAAAAGCATTTGGACAATGGACACCCTTTTTTGAGGCTTTGGGCTAGGCCTCTTGATTCCAGTGATGGGTACTGTTAAACCTTCAGCATACAACATTTTAGACTTTTGTGCACCAGCCTTGGGGCAACAGTTTGGGGAAGACCCTTTTCTTTTGCAGCATGACTGTGCCCCTCTATACAACGCCAGCTTTATAAAGACATGGTTTGATGTTACCTTACCTCATCCCTACTGAACACCTTTGGGATGAATTGGAAATCCAACTGAGGGCCAAATCCTCTCATCCATCATCTGTACCTGACCTCATAAATGTTATTTTAGCTAAATGGGTACATTCACACTCCAAAATCTTCTCTGCCTTTCTAGGAGAATGGAGGCTGTTATAGCCAGAAAGATGGAGCAATTAATAATGCCCATGGCTTTGGAATGGGATGTCCAACCAGCTGATATAGATGTGATGGTTAGGTGTCCACAAATAATTGGCCATATAGCATATAAGAAGGTCTGAAACAAATAGATCAGGGGTGGACGTACAGGGGTCCCAGGAGTCGCCATCGCAAACCAGGCCCCATGCTGCAAAATTATATCAGCTGTGATGTATTTCAGTTATCTTGCAAACCTGGCCTGTTAGTGGGTCCTGAGGACAGGAGTTGAGAACCACTGACCTGGGGGTATACTTCAAGGATGCCCTTACTGGAAAAACATTGAGAAACATTGGCATAGAGGAACTGATCTCTCAATTTTCCTCCTGCAGCCGCTGAATGCCTGCAGGAGGAAGAGGAGGAGAAGCAGCGGGAAATGGAGAAATCGGTTCTTTTATAAGCAGCCACACACTTGCAACCAGGCCCTGGCGTTCCGCTACGCATGTTAAAAAAATCTACTTTTTTTTTTTTTTTAACAGACTTATACACAAGGCCAGAGGTGTATACAGCAAAGTAATCTGGGAGATCTGGCCATGTACCAGGCAGTTCAGAGAAAAAAGTACAACTTATTCTAATTAGGATGCCAACATTGCCTTGTCTTTGCTGTTTGCCCTCGGCTGTCTCGAGGCAATACTTAGCAAATAGAATCTTCATTGTTTCATTGTCACTGTACATTTTAAAGCTACGGTGCTGCATTGATTAAAAAATTCCTTCCTAATGTTCAACCCTCGGGCACCTCTACGCAGAAAGCGTTTCATTTCAATACTTCTATTTTCAAATGACTTTTTAATTTGTTTTATTTTTAATGGCGGGCCTAATTTTTGCAACATCCTGAGGGTGATGGTCAAACAAAATAAGCTCAATGCTTGAAAGAAAACAGAATGCAATTAGCAGATGAACAATGGAAAATGGCACAAATTCACCAATAGTCTGACTCACAAGAGAACGTGTCATGCAGGTGAGCGTACATCTTCTGATTTCATTTCTCTATGTTGCTGCCATGTCTCTGTTGACTTTTTCTTTTTTTGTACTGACCCTAAGAAGCTCTGGAACTTTTTTAAGGGCGCATGAGCGCCGCCCCCTCTATCCACACCACCCCCTATATGGTTAATGGATAGATTCATGCATAGCATCTATCCACGGGTGCCGCAGCCACCCCCTATTAATGTGTCCCTTTATATATACCGCTGGCAACAAAAGTGAGTACACCCCTAAGTGAAAATGTCCAAACTGGGCCCAAAGTGTCAATATTTTGTGTGGCCACCATTATTTTCCAGTACTGCCCTCTTGGGCATGGAGTTCACCGGAGCATCACAGGTTCCCACTGGAGTCCTCTTCCACTCCTCCATGATGACATCACAGAGCTGGTGGTTGTCAGAGACCTTGCACTCCTCCACCTTCCGTTTGAGGATGCCCCACAGATGCTCAATAGGGTTTAGGTCGGGAGACATGCTTGACCAGTCCATCACCTTTACCTTCAGCTTCTTTAGCAAGGCAGTGGTAGTCTTGGAGGTGTATTTGAGGTCTCCAGGGTTTAGATCTGGAGACACGCTTGGCCAGTCCATCACCTTTACCCTGAGCTTCTTTAGCAAGGCATTGGTCATCTTGGAGGTGTGTTTGGGGTTATTATCATGTTGGAATACTGCTCTGCGGCCCAGTCTCCGAAGGGAGGGTATCATGCTCTGCTTCAGTATGTCACAGTTCATGTTGGCATTCATGGTTCCCTTAATGAACTGTAGCTCCCCAGTGTCGGCAGCACTCATGCAGCCCCAGACCATGACACTCCCATCTTGACTGTAGACAAGACACACTAGTCTTTGCACTCCTCACCTGGTTGCCGCCACACACGCTTGACACCATCTGAACCAAATAAGTTTATCTTGGTCTCATCAGACCACAAGACATGGTTCCAGTAATCCATGTCCTTAGTCTGCTTGTCTTCAGCCAACTGTTTGCGGGCTTTCTTGTGCATCATCTTTAGAAGAGGCTTCCTTCTGAGACGACAGCCCTGCAGATCAATTTGATGCAGTGTGCGGCGTATGGTCTGAGCACTGACAGGCTGACCCCCCACCCCTTCAACCTCTGCAGCAATGCTGGCAGCACTCATACATCTATTTCCCAAAGACAACCTCTGGATATGATGTTGAGCACGTGCACCCAACTTCTTTGGTCGACCATGGCGAGGCCATTTCTGAGTGGAACCTGCCCTGTTAAACCGCTGTATGGTCTTGGCCACCATGCTGCAGCTCAGTTTCAAGGTCTTGGCAATCCTCTTATAGCCTAGACCATCTTTATGTAGAGCAACAATTATTTTTTTCAGATCGTCAGAGAGTTCTTTGCCATGAGATGCCATGTTGAACTTCCAGTGACCAGTAGCTCCCCATTCGCACCTGAGATCTCTATTTTTCGGGTCAGTCGGGCGGCGTGATTAAAGATGGATGTACATCACGGGACACTTTTTTTTTCTTCTTTTTTAATAAAGGAATTGTCAAAAACTGTCTTTTGTAGTTTTTACTTTTTGACACTTGTTTTGGTGAAAGGGTAGGAGTACAATATACCCATTCACATAGGGGGGGCCGGGATCTGGGGGCCCCTCTTGCTAAAGCCCCGGCAGACCCTGACAACCAATGGCTATGGTTGTCGGGAAGAGGTCCTTGTGCCCATTTTGGCGTTTGGAGTTCCCCTTAAAATCCATACCAGACCCCACCCCCACCCTGTTTTTTTCCTACCCCGTTTTTTTCCTTGATCTTTCGTCTATATTGCCGGGAGTTGGCATTACATTACAGCCACAAGCAAGTTTAACCACTTCCCGCCCACCCTATAGCGGATTGACGTCCGGGAAGTGGTTGTGTTATCCTGACTGGACGTCATATGACGTCCAGCAGGATAACATGCCGCAGCGCGCCCCCGGGGGCGCGCATCGCGGCGATCGGTGGAGCGGTGTGTCAGTCTGACACACCGCTACACTGATCTTGGTAAAAAGCCTCCTGCGGAGGCTCTTTACCACGTGATCAGCCGTGTCCAATCACGGCTGATCACGCTGTCAATAGGAAGAGCCGTTGATCGGCTCTTCCTCACTCGCGTCTGACAGACGCGATTAGAGGAGAGCCGATCGGCGGCTCTCCTGGCAGGGGGGGTCTGTGCTGATTGTTTATCAGCGCAGCCCCCCCTCAGATCACCACACTGGACCACCAGGGATCGCCACTAGGACCACCAGGGAAGGGGCAACATGTGGATGGCCAGGTATGTACCCCATGGCCATCCACATGTGCCCAGTGTGCCCAGTCAGTGCCAATCAGTGCCCACAAATGGGCACTGATTGGCACAATTATGTTGCAGTGATGCCCAACAATGCCACCCTTAGGGGCATCACTGCAAACAACCAGTGCCGTCAGTGCCACCCATCAGTGTCCATTCATGCCACCTGTCAGTGCCCATCCGTGCCCATCAGTGCCCATCTATCAGTGCCCATCCATGCCCATCTGTGCCAACTATCAGTGCCACCTATGAGTGCCCATCAATGCCACCTATGAGTGCCCATCAATGCCACCTATGAGTGCCCATCAGTGCCGCCTATAAGTGCCCATCTGTGCCACCTATGAGTGCCCATCAGTGCCGCTTACCAGTGCCACCTATCAGTGCCCATCAGTGCCGCCTATCAGTGCCCATCATCAGTGCCCGTCAGTGCCACCTCATCAGTGCCACCTCATTGGTGCCACCTCATCGGTGCCCATCAGTGCCGCCGTATCAGTGCCAGTCAGTGCCCGTCAGTGCAGCCATATCAGTGCCCGTCATTGAAGAAGAAAACGTACTTATTTACAAAAAAATTTTAACAGAAACAAAGAAAAACTTGTTTTTTTTCAAAATTTTCGGTCTTTTTTTATTTGTTGCGCAAAAAATAAAAACCGCAGAGGTGATCAAATACCACCAAAAGAAAGCTCTATTTGTGGGAACAAAATGATAAAAAATTTGTTTGGGTACAGTGTAGCATGACCGCGCAATTGTCATTCAAATTGCGACAGCGCTGAAAGCTGAAAATTGGTCTGGGCGGGAAGGTGTCTAAGTGCCTGGTATTGAAGTGGTTAAATTACATTTTTTCCTTTGGAAATGTAATTTTGCTGCGGCACTGTAAAACACATCACACAGATGTGTCACTTTACAGGCAGACTAAGGGGGCCCCCCAGGCACGATATTTAAAGGAATATTTCAATTTCATTGTTTCACTTTAAGCATTATTAAAATCACTGCTCCTGAAAAAACAGCCGTTTTAAAAACTTTTTTTTGCATTGATACATGTCCCCTAGGGCAGTACCTGGGTCCCCATACACTTTTTATGGCAATAACTTGCATACAAGTATTTAAAATTAGTACTTTTGATTTTTTCTTTTCATGTTCGTGTTCCATAGACTTTAATAGGGTTCGCATGTTCGCTCAAACTTTTTACCTGTTCGCATGTTCTGAACCGGGGGGTGTTCAGCTCATCCCTACCTGTGATGTACTCCAAGAAAGGGATTTTATGCGTAAGTCAAAAATTCAGTTTTCATAATCATACATTACAGGACATAGGAGAGTTAATTTTTAGACTGTTGGGACCTCCAAAAGAAATCACATGAGATAGCAAGCAAGAGCAAGCAATGGTTAACAGGTCCAATAGTAACAATCCTCTTGACATAAGAAAAGGAACAACTGACAAGGCCCTTAAAGGCCACCTGTAGGACTTTCCAATTGAGACCTGAACATCCACCAGATAAAACAGTGAATGTGGTAGCAGAAGACAAGATGGTCCAGACATGGAAAACCGAGTCCTGATGTTGAAAAGCTGATGAAGCACTAACACTTCTGGTAGAGTAGACCTTCACAGGAGTAGGGGGAACCCTACTTTTCAAATTTGCCAAATCCACCTAGCAATTGGATTGAAAGGCAGCCTTTCCCTTCCAGGAGCTTTCAAGCAACACAAACAAGGTGTTAGATTGACGAGGTAGACTCAAAAAGCTTTCACTAGATCCAGGAAATTAAGAACAATCTGCTCAGCATGTTTTGGAGCTGGAAAAAAGGAAAGCAACACTATTTTTTCAATTAAATCAAATGCCAAGATCACCTGGTAGGAATTGTATTGTCTCAGAACAACCTTTTCCCTGTGAAGCACCTCTCCTGGACAGTCATCTTCCTCAGGGTCTTCAGGGATTGGGCTCTGCCTCAGCAGACCACAGTCCTGGACCTATAAAGCACCCCACCAGATAACTCACAAATGCAATGTGAGCGCCGCACATAGGATCCGGTGACAACGCAGCTTACAGGCCCCTTCCCCTTTCCTCCACAGGGGTTGGGTACTGTTCCTCTGGGAAATAACCATCTGCAGGGACTGATCCATAAAAATGCCACTGCTATAGAGCACTGGGATTCAGCAGAGGAAGGTATATTAAATTAGAAATCAATGCATTAAAGCAGACAGAGACAGGTCCATCACCTACTGACACTAGCAAAAATTAATTGTTTGACTATATCACTAATGTTTTAGACCAGGGTGGTGCTGTGGACATAGTCTATTTTGATTTAAGCAAAGCATTTGATACAGTACAGTTCCACATAAGCTACCAAAAAAGTTGTACAAGCTAAGGCTTAACCCTTGGGTGGTTCAGTGGATATGTCGTTGGCTAAATGGGGTTGCAAATGGTGTTCATTTGGAACAGGGACGAGTCACTGGTGTACTAGGCCCTGTTCTAGTTATTCTATTTTTAAGTGATATAACTAAAGGTTTGGTGGGTAAGATATGTATTTTTGCTGATGACACAGGTGTGCAATAGAATTGATATCCCTGGAGGTGTCTATAACATGGAACACGTGTAAGATTGGTCAAAGCAGGTAAATCACCTAGGGAAAAAGAATGCCCTAATAAAGTACAATACTGGGGGAATAGTGTTGGCAAGCACTACAGAAGAAAAAGATTTTGGGGTACTTATTTCAGATGATTGCAAATTCAGCAAACAATGGCCATGCAGTGAGAACAGAACAGAATAGAATTCTAGGATGCATAGACATGTGCAGAACAGAAAAATGAGTTCAGTTTTATTTCGGATTAGTTTGTTATGTTACTAATTTTGTTTCTTTGATTCGTTTTGGAATTCGTGTAGTTTCATTTAGTTTATACATTTTCTAACAAATTCCAAATATTCGGAATGATTCAAATTCAGATTGGTCGAAAAATGATCAACCAATTTGAATTCTGTGTGAAGAATAGCTGGTTGTTAAGGATCGGGCCGGGAAGCAGGCCGCCACCTCCTTAACAACTGATGACTCATCAGCAGGCTTCCCTGCTGACAACTGAATGTAAACAGAATTGCCAGCAAATAAAAATTTAGAAATAAAAGCAGTGTGGGGTCCCCTCCCAATCCATACCAGGCCCTTATCCGAGCATGCAGCCGGGCAGGTCAGGAAAGGGGGGAGACGAGAGAGCGCCCACCCTCTTGAACTATACCAGGCTTGTGGCCCTTGTGGCCCTGACCTTGGCTTATTCCCTTACTATCCCTATCCTCCTGTTGCCTACTGTGGGTGTGAGCTGGGGGACCCTGGTGGTCATGACCTGGAGCCAGTTGCAGCCTAGTCCATCCTCACCACCTGAACATCTGCTGGCTCTTAGACTCTGCGCCCCAGGGAATCTAACCCCGGTGGGATCCGTGTTGGTGTTCCAGCGGCCCTGCCTTCCTTACCACCCTGACTCCCATCCACAGCAGTCAGCCGTAGGGTCCACTACCTTGTGGTCCCAATGGTGTGCATCTGTCACCTAGCCTCAAGGTAACCTGACATAAAGGATGTGGCTGCTGGCTTCCCAGGGTGCCCCTTAACACACAGAATTCAGATCAGTTGACCGATCAGAATTTGAATTGTTCCAAAAATGTGGAATTTGAGAACAAATAAACAAAACAAAGCTAAACGAATTTTAACGATATTGTCATTCGGATACATTTGAATCTCTGAAAAACCAAAAAAAACCTGAATTTACAATCAGGCCGAAACAAATTGCACATGTCTAAGGATTCATCACTAGAGGGGTCACCAGCAGGAAGGTTCTAATTCCCCTATATACAGTAGATCTTTAGTTAGACCTCACTTAAAATACTAGGGGAGATTTACTAAAACTGGAGAGGGCAAAATCTGGTGCAGCTCTGCAAAGAAACCAAGCAGCCTCCAGGTTTATATTGTCAAAGCTTATTTGAACAACCTCAGGACAAAGACCTTTGGGATTTGGGACAGTTGGGTGGGTATAGCTCTTTTTTTTTCTTTAGATAGAGAAAGATTACAATTTTACACTCCATTTCAGTTTTTTTCAGCTGTCTACGCCAGACTTCCCTTCACTTTTTTTCCTGGAGGTCCAAGGGGATATGGGAGAATTTTTTTTCTTTCAAGTGAGGGGAATTTCCCTATTAGACAATAGTCCCAATTTGCTCATTTACCATTTACTCTTGTTCTGGAGTCAGCTCACAACTCTAAAATGTTGGATTTGCTTCACTTTTTGTTTAGCTGACAGCTGTCACAAGTACTCAATCTGCTAGAAGGAGGGGCAACATTAGGGACCAATGAGATCATGCTGCATGCACATGTGCTAACAAGGAACATGACACCAAGAAAATGCAAAGCCCCAGGCTGGGAACAGGGAGGTCACCAAACTCTGTCGTCTAGTAGGGTTGGAATTTATGGATGGAAATGCAAGCCAGTTAGAACAGCTTACATGTATGTATTTCAACTGTGTATTTAATTGCTTTTCTTGTCAGATTTAAAGCTGGATTTTATGCAGACATGATATATGCAAATTAATGCAGCTCTAATGCATCATTTTATTTATTTTATTTATTAAACAAGCAGTGTAAGCACCTGAATCTGACCTGGTATTAGCCTCCTAAAGTCCCTGTACAGCAGAGCTGGACTGTGAAAGGAAGAAGCAGCATAAGGCTCCAAGTAGTACATGTGATGACAAGAAGCATGCTGATAGCAGGGGAGAACAAAGTGACTGAAAGATGAGCTCATCACAGTGCTGCGTCTCCTTTCACTGCCCAGTTACAGGTCTAGGGCGTGTTCCAGGGTGGCCTGGGCTTGGAGGAGGCGGGTTGAATGATTCTGTACATCAGACTAAGGATATCTAGCAGCAGAAAAAAGTGCAGCGGGGTTAATCTCTAGTAAATATTGCATCTGTCTTTGCTCTTTCATGTAATATTCAGTTTGGCTTGCTATTTTTGGCTGAAGTTATACTTTAAATTAAATGTCAGAGTTTCATTTTTGGCTCCACTTCTTTGCAGATTACAATACGATTAAAATTTTTTTGTTGTATGGTTCTTAAAATGTCAAGGAGCAGTCCCTTGTCTTCTTCTTTTGGGCTTTCCAAACTCATTACGTTAATCCAGTTTACTAGGCTGAATCTCTAGAAATGACCCATCTCAGCATCATTTCTACGTCTTTTACTATATTTAAAACAGATGGCAAATGTGAGTCCATTTCTTTTTTTATCCTGGGAAATAGTTTTATTCTAATAACCCAAAAAAGGGCTTAGAAATGTCGCTGTGATAATCGTATCTATGCTTTTATAAAAGTGATTGTCTATGGTTTACCAAACCAGTTACTCTGTTGAAAGGTGAACATGTTCCATAGAAACAAACCCATTATGTGAGAATTTGAAAACCAAGTTTATGAAGAACTACAATTACTTACATTTTTAGAAAGTGATGCCAGGAGACCCGTCCAAAAACAATAGGTGCCCTCTGATCCAGACATGCATTCCTCTTGTATTTATCCTTTAAAGGAAAACTTGACTTAATAAATTTTATGTTTATAAGTCAGCAAATCGTTGGCTGATTGTTTTTTTATGGAAACCTGTACTGAGAGTCTTATGCAGGCTGGGAATTACAAGCTCACTCTGAAAATGCTAGCTCATAATGATCCAAAAGCTTTAAAGCTTTTTGATTCAATGACCTGGAACCAATATGACAGAAGTTCTGTCCTTACTCCAGTCAGTTAGTAACGCAGAAGGTGTGCCCAAAGCATATATATATATATACAGCCTCTTTTGGCCTAATAGTTACCTCCAGACTTAGGGAGAGCTAACATCCTTCAGTGTAGGTTACAAGGCATAGTAGGTGTAATGCAAGATGAACACGTGGGCGCCAGACACCTTTTTGAATACAAAGAGATTTATTGTCTCTTAAACAGAACTGTGGGAGAGAGGATTAGGGCCAGGACACTCTTAGGCAGATGCAAAGATAATTAGCAGACTCAGAGACTTCTATATGTAGACAGCTATACAGGTAAAGGCCTCCAGCCAGACACCACTTCTGTATAGGTAGGATCACTGTCTCCTATGGCAACAGTCTTATAGTAGTTACTAACAGCAATTGAATTCAACTATTTGCAATACGAACAGTTCTTAGTTTACCCCACCATCACTCACTGTGGGTCTTCAAAAGCTCCCAATCTCTCTCACTAGACTTCAGATCCACTAGCCACTGGATCCCCTGAGCTCTTTCATTGTAGCTCTCAGTATCTTCCTCAAGCGTCACCATTGCTTCCCTGCTGTGTCCCTGGCTTGGCACTCACAGATACTCTTCAAGCTTCACCCCTGCTGACACATTAGGTCCCTGGCTTGGCACTCCACAAGCGCGACCTCTGCTGTCCCGCTGGGTCCCTGACTTGGCACTTGCTGAAGTTTTCCCACTTCTTCACCGTCCCCGGCTGGCAAGAAGTCTGCTCTTGTACTGGCCTCAGCTTTCTCACAATGGTCTCCGGTAGCAAGGTGGATGGTCCCTTAGTGGCTACCTCTGACCACGACTGGTTCTCCGGCAAGCGGAGTCGTTACTTCTGGTTGGACTAAAAGCCCGAAGTTCCATCCTATGCTGTTTTTCTGCTTCTGGATAGGCCCTTACACAGCCTAGCAGCCAGATGTCCCCTGGATAGGCCTTAGGTTTCTGGCCTAGCAGCCCGGGGCAATACAACACATGTCCACCCAGACAGCATTCCAGGTGGCACAGAACTCCGATCACCTGACTCCACCCAAATAAATAGGTTCTCCCAGCAGGCCAAAAGACCCAAGAAAATCCCTACCCATTGGCTGAGACACCCCATCCATTCCTAATCTGTCCTTGAAATGCCCTTGTCTTATCTAATGTCACCAGATACCCGGTCATCTAGCGACAGAAGAGAGAAGTGCAGCAGTTCCAGAATTAGGGCAAAATCAATTGACCTCCTAAAAATTGGCCAATGCAACTATCGATCTCTTGGCAGTAAATTTAATAGCAACCCTGCCTAAACATCAGGGTGCTACATCTACATTTACATAAGTCCCTGTCATCAAGGAGCTTACAAACAAAGGTCCCTAACTCACATTCATACCGATGTAGCACCCTGGGGTTTAGTCAGGGAGCTCCTCACCAAATTCCTTGTTAGGAGTAGCTACCATAGTTAAATTGTTAGCGATCCATTGATTTCTCCCTAAGTTTGACATTGTTGTACTTTTCTCTTCTACCACTAGGTGGCCGGGCACTTGGTGGTACTAGATATGAGAAGGACAACTCAAGGTCAGGTTATGGGTATATGGGGTATTTCAGCAAATGGGCAGGGGTTTTTTTGAATCCCTTGGCCTGCTGGTAGAGCCTATATATTTGGGTGGAGTCAGGTGATCTGTGTTCTGTGCCACCTGGACAGCTGTCTGGGTGGACGTGTGTTGTATGCCCTGGGCTGCTAGGCCGAAGACTGGGCCTATCCCGGGGGTTTCTGGCTGCTAGGCTGTGTGAGGGCCTATCCAAAAGTGAGAGAGCAGCACTGGGTTGGGATTGCGGCTTGCAGTCCAGCCAGAAGTGACGGTTCTGCCGGCCGGAGAACCTGTCAGTGGTCAGAGGTAGAAGGGAAGCTGTCGCCACGAAGGGTCCAATCACCTTTACCAGGGACCACAGTGAGTAACTGAAGCAAGTACTGCAACCATATTCTCACCAAAAGGACACGGTGGAGAATCGGGAAACTTCAGGCGGTGATCAAGTCAAGGACCCAACCAGTAGAGAAGACACTTGCAGAGCAGCCTTGTGTGTCAAGCCAGGGACCAAGCCGGTTAGCAGGGGTAAAGCTTGAGAAGTATCTGAAATGCCAAGCTAGGGACCCAGCAGAAGCAGGGGTGACGCTTGAGGGAGATACCACCGCAAACCTTGGAGGAGCTCAAGGGATTCAGAGTCAGTGAATCAGAGGGTCTAGTGAGAGACCAGGAGCTCAGTATTGAAGAACTACAAGGAGCAGTTGTAGTGGAGCTAAAAGAACTGTTACGTTTGAGTTAGGAACTGTTAAAGGACTGTTACCATAGGAGACAGCAACCCTGCACATGCCTTGCTGGGGACTTTCCCTGTACGGCTGTCCTCCTATTGAAGTCTCGGAGTCTGCCATTTAGAATTGCTACTACTTAAGACCCCTTTCACACTGGGGCATTTTTCAGGTGCTTTTGGGATAAAAATAGTGCCTGTAAAGCTCCTGAAAAACGGCTCCCCTGTGAGTGCTTTCACACTGAGGCGATGCGCTGGCAGGATGTTAAAAAAAGTCCTGCAAGCAGCATCTTTGGAGCGGTGAAGGAGCGGTGTATACACTGCTCCTGCCCATTGAAATGAATGGGCATCGCTGCCGAAGTGCCGGCAAAGCACTTCGGCAGCGGCACTACACGGGCACATTTAACCCCTTCATCGGCCGCTAGCGGGGTTAAAAGCGCAAGCGGCCGAATAGCGGTTTTAACATCAACGCTCCAGTGTGAAAGCAGCCTAAGGGTGTCCTGGCCTTAACCCTCTTTCCCCTGCAAAATATAAAAAGGACTGTTAAAGAAATAAAACCTCTTTTGTATCCAAGAAGTGTCTGGCGCCCAATGACTTTTACCACCTTTGCACCCACTATGCCTCACAACCCACTACATATTGAAGGATGTCAGCTATCTTTGGCCTTGAAGGTTCCCATTAGACCAAAAGAGGTAAAAGACTTTGCTGCACATACTAGGGCCAGTTTAGACAGGAGCCAGATCAACCTACCAACATGTTTTTGGAATAAACACACGCAGGCACAGGGAGAACATGCAAACTCCAGGCATGTAATGTCGTGGTTGGAATTCAAGCCAACGACCCTAGTGCTGCTAGGTGGAAGTGATAACCACTTAGCCACTGTGCTGACCTTGTTATATCTCAGCACCCCCCACCACCATCCACACTTGAGCATGGGTGTTTTCAGATTATTTTGAAGCTTATTTTTTTAAAAATTGCATGTGCAAACATGAGTTTTCAAATCGTTTTCCATGTGTTTTCAAGCTTTAGGTGTTTTTGCTTTGGCTAACAGAAAGCAGTGTCACCTGAGACATCATATGTCATAATGCTTGTATCTTCTTCTTTTTCTGTGTGATATTGTGGTGTCTTGTGCTGTCGGAGCTCTTAAGCCATGTCTGCTTTGCCAGTTTCCCTCCAGGTCCTCAGCCACTTGGCACTTGTACCTGTAATGGGTGTCAGTGGAATCAGAGAGGTCCTTGTAGGCCTTCACCAGGCAGATGAAATGCTCTGAATCCAGCATGGGCACTTATGCATGGTTGCTTGGAAGAGACTTCAGTGGTGGCAAGTCAAGTGTGTGAATACTGAAGAAAAAAAAAGTTTTGCATGCAGAGATTTTTTTTTTCAATCACTCTGTTTTACACCTTATACAGCCCAACAATTAAACATTTCTCATCTATTGCTTTTACTGGCCCTTGAATGGCCGATGATAGATAATTGAATAAGCAACCATGCAACCACACAGTACATCGAGACCAGTAAATCAAACACATATGTGTATGAATAATAATTTGCACATTCTTTGGGTGAAAGAATGCAATTTTCATAAATAATGTGTGTTTTTCCTACAAATTATAAGCTGTGAGAGTGTAGATGATATGAACCATGTTAACTATTCTAAGATGATTGTTTATTCATTAGAATGTTGTCTTTACCTCAACAAATTAACACAAGCCTTAATAAAATGAACAAAGACACATCTATCATCAGAATTTTGGAAGGAAGCAGGGAGTATCTACAGCCTGATGAAGGTTTATATGAGTTCAAAGCATGGAAACCGTCTTTGGCTTTTAACTGAAATTCTTAGCCCACTGATTGACGCTTCAGAATGT
Organism: Aquarana catesbeiana; assembly: GCF_042186555.1. NCBI lineage: Eukaryota > Metazoa > Chordata > Amphibia > Anura > Ranidae > Aquarana > Aquarana catesbeiana. The sequence goes on from NC_133330.1 coordinate 312,934,068, forward strand.
AATGGATTGTTTAACAAAGTACAAGACTATAACTGTGACTATACAATTATCCCAGGAATCACCCCCATTCTATGAAACATTTGAGTATTTGCTGTAGAGCTGCAAAAATCCTAACCTAGAGGCCCCAGCAATAAGAAAAATCAAGGACTTTGCTGTGATGCCTTGACAACTGTATACTGGAGACCACCGCTATAATGAGGCCCACAATTTTACTGTGGTGCCTAACAACTGTAGCCTGAAGACCACTGCTGTAAGGAGACAAAGAACATTGTTTTGTTGCACTGACGATTGTAGCCTGGAGACCATGACTTTTGAGGAGACGAAGAACATAGTGGTGGTGTCTGGCAACTGTAGCCTGGAGACCACTGCTGTAAGGGCAGTAGACAGAATTAAGGCAATTCATTCCCATTGCACAAATTCCTGGAGATGGCTTGACACAAGTGGGTACTGTAGCAACTACCAGCTGGAAACCAACCTGGGTATCAACACGTTTAAGCATATATCACCAGCACACCATGGATCTGCAAAATTGTGTCCAAAAACATATTAAAATGGGGCATGGCCGGGATGTGAGACAGAGTAGACGTGCAGTGACAGCGTCCGCTGCTATCGTTATCCTGTCAGCTATCGGGGCTCCTATTTTCCTTCCCGGCATCTCTTTTTTGTTCACCCTGGGGTCCAAGAAGACACATAGCACCCCGCAGGTCCCTCCACTGTCCCCGGGTAAGCATTCACTCCTTCTGTAACCCAGCAGCTACTTAGTTACATAGTTGCATAGTAGGTGAGGTTGAAAAAAGACACAAGTCCATCAAGTCCAACCTATGTGTGTGATTATGTGTCAGTATTACATTATATATCCCTGTATGTTGCGGTCATTCAGGTGATTATCTAATAGTTTCTTGAAGCTATCAATGTTCCCCGCTGAGACCACCGCCTGTGGAAGGGAATTCCACATCCTTGCCGCTCTTACAGTAAAGAACCCTCTACGTAGTTTAAGGTTAAACCTCTTTTCTTCTAATTGTAATGAGTGGCCACGAGTCTTAATAAACTCTCTTCTGTGAAAAAGTTTTATCCCTATTGTGGGGTCACCAGTACAGTATTTGTAAATTGAAATCATATCCCCTCTCAAGCGTCTCTTCTCCAGAGAGAATAAGTTCAGTGCTTGCAACCTTTCCTCATAACTAAGATCCTCCAGACCCTTTATTAGCTTTGTTGCCCTTCTTTGTACTCGCTCCATTTCCAGTACATCCTTCCTGAGGACTGGTGCCCAGAACTGGACAGCATACTCTAGGTGCGGCCTGACCAGAGCCTTGTAGAGTGGGATAATTATCGTTTTATCTCTTGCGTTGATCCCCCTTTTAATGCATGCCAATATTCTGTTTGGTTTATTAGCAGCAGCTTGGCATTGCATGCCATTGCTGAGCCTATCATCTACTAGGACCCCCAGGTCCTTTTCCATCCTAGATTCCCCCAGAGGTTCTCCCCCCAGTGTATAGATTGCATTCATATTTTTGCCACCCAAATGCATTATTTTACATTTTTCTACATTGAACCTCATTTGCCATGTAGTCGTCCACCCCATTAATTTGTTCAGGTCTTTTTGCAAGGTTTCCACATCCTGCGGAGAAGTTATTGCCCTGCTTAGCTTAGTATCGTCTGCAAATACTTCTCGCTTCTCCTCTCCAGTGGCGGCCATCTTGAGGACAAAGCTTCCTGCTCCCATGATGGTCAGCAGGCAGACAGCTCCTGGGTCATAAGAGATGGCCACTTCCTCCCATGCTGAGCTCCTGGCGGCCATCAAAGCTAGCAATGATTCTATCATGGTCAAGATTGAACACTTGGTAACAGACGTCAGCCTCATACGCCATGATATGGACAAATTTAGGTCCTGGTTCTCTAAGGCAGAGGGTCGCATATCACATCTGGAAGAATCCACTAGTTTTGACTCCAGAGAATTACGTGCCCTCCAAATACAGATTAAAGCACTCCAGGAGAAAGCCATTCACACAGAGAACCAGCTCAGGTGCAATAATATCCGGGTCCTTCAAGGCTTATACAAGAGGCCACTATATCTCGGCTATTAAAGCGACCAAGGTACAACAAGCTGCTACCATCACAGAATTGGAGAGAGAGGTGGGGTTGGTCTCTGTCCGGTATGGCTCAGACACCTTGAATTTTGATGCAGGCATCCAAAAGCAATCTGTACCTTCATTTAACAGAAGTTACTAGTCTGGAACTGTATAATACAAAACAAAATTTCTTTGAACAGGGTGACAAAAATGGCAGGCTGTTGGCAATGATGTCCCACCATGATAGCCCTACCACCTTGATTCCTGAGCTTACCTCTCCCACAGGTGAGGCCATCTCTTCTACGGAGGCCATATTGCAAGCATTCCATGGCTTCCATCAATCCCTATACACCACCACATTGCTCTCGGGTTTAGACCCGGTGGTGTTGGCATCTCTTCTGGATCCGATAGCCCTTGGCTGGCTCTGTGACTTGGAAAAATCTAATTTAGTTAATACAATCACCACAGAGGAGGTTCTTGCAGTGATTAAGTTCCTCTTCACTGGCAAGGCTCCTGGCCCAGATGGTCTGCCGGTGGATTTTTATATAGCGCATGCCGACATATTGGCTCCCTGGATGGCCACCTTATACACGCATTGCCTTGAGCAGGCCACACTCCCTCCTTCCATGGCTCACGCACATGTTATACTCATTCCTAAAGCCTCTAACGATCCAAAGTTATGTGCCTTCTATAGACCCACTGCACTCCTCAACAATGACCTCAAAATCTTAACTAAGCTCCTCACTGCTAGACTTAATACCCTACTTCCCTCCATTATAGACCTGGATCAGACCGGTTTCATGACTCACAAATCTACGGATATTAATCTTCGTAGATTGTTCACTAATCTGCATGCAAAACATGATAATCAAGATACCAGAGTGGTTGCCTCTCTCGATATTGAGAGGGCTTTTGACTCGATTGAGTGGCCTTTCCTGTGGTAAATTCTTCGGAGGATGGAAAGTTTTCCTTAGTGTATCCAATGGTTGAAGACTATATATCGTTCGCCAATGGCCGCCATTTGTCTGGAGGGTCGACTGTCTCCCATTTTTGAACTCTCCAGAGGTACGCGGCAGGGCGTTCCTCTCTCCGCAGCCCTTTTTGCCATTGTGATGGAACCTGTGGCTGAGGCACTATGTGTCTCGCCACTTATTAAAGCATTAGATCGGCCTGGCTGGAGGAGAGGGTAGCCCTGTATGCAGATGACCTCCTCCTCTTCCTCAATGATGCTGACTCCTCTCTGCGGGGACCACTGTTGGTCCTAGATGAATTCTCAAAAGTGACAGGGCCTAGGGTTAATTGGTCCAAGTCGCAATTGCTCGCCATTGATACTGCTGCCAAAGAAGAGGCTTCGGCTGCTCTTCAACTGCAATGGGTTAACGAGTTTACCTATTTAGGGGTGAGCATCTCGAGAGATGTGGCTGACTTTATTCCATTGAATTTATGCACAGTAGTCAATTCTGTTAGGACCAAACTGAAAGCATGGAAGAACCTTCCTCTGTCCCTGCTGGGTTGTATTAACCTCATCAAAGTGAAAATCTTACCCAAGTTTACATATTTGTTTTGTAATTCCCCTCAATGAGTATTTTTTTTCCCCAATTAAACAAAATTTTCTTCTCCTTCCTCTGGGGCCCACGTCCCCCATGGTTCAAGTTATCCACTCTGATGCACCCTTGTTCACAGGGGGGCTTGTTCCACAGCATTTTGGTGGCTAGTTCTAGATAAGTCCAACTCAGTTTTAGCCACTGAAGCTGCAGTGTTACGGTCTGTGGAGGCATTGTTGAATCTCCCTTTGCGGGGTCCAAAGGCTCCCTATGACCTGACCCCCTCCATGTGTGCCATCCTTAGGGCCTGGAAAGCGGACCTAGCCTGCAAAAACTATCCTCAGACTGCTGTTTCCCCAAACACCCCCCTTTGGAATAATCCCAACTTTCTTTAAAATTCTGGACCCTGTTGTATGGGCTAAATACAATATTAAATTACTTTCAGATTTTACCTCAGACCTTTCCATTTTTTCCTTTGATCATTTACTGTCTCAGTACAAGGTCCACCTTCACATTTATTCAGATACCTGCAGTTGTCCCATGCTTTCAGGAATCAGTTCCCCTCGGGCGAGAAACAGCTGATGCAGTCTGACCTAGAGCGGATTCTGCACTTTGATTGTTCAGAGAAACCCACCTCCGTGCTGTACGCACATCTCCTCTGGGTCTTGTCTCCTGAATTGTCCAGGCTCCATTAGCAATGGGTCTGGGATATTCCGGAGCTGGACTCCAAGGATTGGGAGCATATATGGGACTTCCCATTTAAAATACTTGTCTCCTTGAGAGACCGCCTCATTCAATATAAGATTGTCCACAGGGCCTATCTCACTCCCGCTCGTGTACACAAGATGAGGCCCTCTCTTTCCTCTGAGTGCTGGCGCTGTAATCATGCCCCCAGGGTTTACATCCACATCTTTTTGTCCTGCCTGGTAATCTGTCTATTGGTCAGAAATCCTTATGGCGGTGAATGAACTACCTAATATCTCGACTGCTCCATCCCAAAGAATATGCAAGCTTGGGTTGGTGAAGGAACTGGTACCAAGGGTGGCTGAGAGGACCTTACTGGGTCTCTTACTGTTATATGCCAGGAAATCCATCATCCTATGCTGGAAGCGATGGGCTCCTCCTTCCATTTGTCTGTGGAAAACACTTGTAAATAATGTGGTACCCTTATACAAAGACACCTATACACATAGAGGATGTCCAAAAAAATATGATAGAGTGTGGTTGGCTGAACCCTCTACCGCTGCAGCCGATTATGGTACTCCCCTATTACTTGACGGCGTCTCTTGAGGATCCAAGTGGTCAGTCTTTTACAGCATAATGACTCCTGTGGGTTGTTTCGATACCGGTTTAGCCTTGGAGCATGAGCCATACCAGTTAATTGATGATGGTCGCCAATGGTATCTGTAGAATGTATGACATCCTTCTGTAACACATAACCTCCCGGTGTCTCTGCATAGGACCTTTCTTTGGTGCTGGAGCCAGGATTGGTGCTGATGTACGTTATGTTGTTTGTGTGTTTATTACAGAAAAAATAAAAAGATTAAAACACTTTTTAAAAAACTTATTAAAAAGATCACATCACAGAAGTAAATTTCAACATTTTGGGGTCATGCATGGTAAAGTGGTCCTGCGTGGTCCCAAAACATCACAATTTACTACTGTAGCATGATCGCTTTAATACATTTATAGACTATATTTTGAAGATCCATGGAGTGCTGGTGATATACTGTATGATTAATGTAAAATATGGGGGTTCAGTCAGCATAAGACGATATACATAAACTCACAAAATTAAAGCAGCTGTACACTAAAAGGTCAATATATGAAAATCCTTCTGAACATGTAATGGGTAATTAACAGTGAATATATACAGAAACAAAATAACAGATTGCTCATAGCATAAGATGGATATTAAAGTTGACAGATAAGATCTCCTCAGCGGTGATAAGGGTGTTCATAGACATTCATATGATATCTCCTAATCAGTGATTCCTCCACCAGCTAGCCAAACCGCTCACCTCAATCACTGGACGCCTGAGCTAACAGATGGGTCAAACAGGCATTCGCCACTTACAGTGGTCACAGATGGAAGCTTGAATGTACAGATGAATAAGATACGATGTCCAACCACTTTTAACAACCGCACGTTGTCACTCTTAAATTCCAACCGTAGTACCATGTAAAAACCAATGAAAAAATATATAGTGCACACTGTGTGGCTAAAATACTTTCTTTTTATTCATAAAAATCAGGTACTCACATAAAAAGCACTGTAACCCCAGTGCTAGGATGAATGGCATGTAATATTATCGGTATACATAGGTGGATAAGGTGGCTGCAGTGACGTCATAAAGTCCTCTCGCACGCGTATCGTCCCTAAGCGGGACTTCCTCAGCGATGACGTCCCGCTGGCTTTCTACTTCCATTGGCTACAGTGCTTGGGAGGCTAAGTGTATGCGCAGTTCTATCTGGCTGGGCAGAGGATCGTCATATCTGGCTGAGCCGGGCTGACGTCACTGCCGGAATATACATATAAATAGACGCCCCGGGCTAGCGTCTCTCACAGCTATCCCTGCTATCTGTGCGGCGCGGTTGCCAAGAGGAGAAGGGAACTGACTCCTAAACAGCCAAAATTAATTCCATTGATTATATGTACTTCTCTTGTTACTCTGCAGGGACCAGTGGTTATGGGACAATAGGTATGGATACAATGGGAGGATTCCTTACATTGAACAAGCCAGCATTTTAATAGTAGTCCTTTGTACCATCTTTTACCTTAAAGACAACTTTCTAATTGTTGACAGTGGCATAGAATTACTCTGTAGGTAAGGAATCAGAAGTATAATCTCTCTGATGATGTTTCCTGGCATTAAGAATATTAATACTAATATATATATATATATATATATATATATATATATATATATATATATATATTAGTATTAATATTCTTAATGCCAGGAAACATCATCAGAGAGATTATACTTCTGATTCCTTACCTACAGGGTAATTCATAGATTAAACCTATATGGTTCTTGAAGTGTTACCCGCCTCTGAATTGTTGTGAATTTCTACCATCATTGAGGATATTACTCTCTGCCTCATCCCATCTCTTTCTTTTTTACCTATGATTAATGTAAGTACAAATATAATTATATTTCTAGGTATAAGGCCCCCCCCCCCCCCTCCCTTTTAACTTTTAACTGGTTTTTGTTAAAATCCTCCAATGGTTATATGTCAGGTCCGTTCCCACAGTCCCCACATGCTGTACCTCCAAGGGAGTGGTCTGATCGTTTGTAGTTATTATGTGGCTATACTGAACTCACTGGGGCAATAATAATATTATATACTAATGCTGATTAAATATATAAGATTATGATGTACTTAATTGTAAAAGCTTTTCTTGTTCATAGAATTCACCATAGCTCCTGAAGAAGCGTTTTCCTTACGTAGAGCAGAGTTGAGCACTTTATGACATGCTACCTCGTCAAGCTCTATCATTCCAAGAGTGATCAGTCCGGCCCTTTGGGGTTTGACTTTATTGTTTATAGGTGGTGTGCCTTTCATGCTCATAGGCTATTTTATGTGAATTAAATATATGAGAAATCTATGTAATTGTCTTGATTTTAAATTTGTAATAAATATCAATTTCTTATAAAGAAGGTGTTATGCCTAAAAAGTCCATCATCCAAAATCTTTTTCTTATACTCTAAATATCGGGACGTGGCAAAATAATTTTAACTTAGTATCGTATCCACAGTACCACTCTGTGGAGATACGGTGAGGAAAATAATCTTTTAATTATAAGGATGCAGAATAAGCTTCTCTGGCAGCTGCGGTGGACTGCGCACTAGTCTCTGCTTGGCTGATAGAGGATGAGGTGGATGAGGATGGTTTAGTAAGCCAGGCTACCATCTTGCATGCTGTGGCTGGATAGCACAGTAATGTCACTAAACAGAGCAAATGGTATACCTGAGGACAGACCATGTCCACCTTTGCCTGTGGACACAGATGCTGCTGGCCCCCTCACAGTGACATGGGAACGTCTGCCTCTCCTTGTTGGCCTTCCCAACAACGATGGGGGGGCTTATTTCTAAAATGTAATAGAGATGGTGAAATGTGTACTTGGATGCCCTTTAATCAATGGAAAGTGGTGTTTGGTGCACTTTAACTTGAGTATTCACTACATAGACACACTCCACTAACACACTACAACATACTGTGCTAAAACTGCACTTATGCATTTCAATATACTGCGGTAGAAGTGCACTGACACACTTCAATATACTGCAGTAAATGTGCACTAATGCACTTCAATATACTGCCGTAAAAGTGCACTGACGCATTTCAATATACTGCAGTAAAAGTACACTAACGCACTTCAATATACTGCAGTAAATGTGCACAAACGCACTTCAATATACTGCAGTAAACGTGCACTAGCGCCCCTCAGTATCCTCCAGTAAACGTGCATTAACTCAGTTCAATATACTGCAGTAAACGTGCACTAACGCGTGTCAATATACTGCAGTAGACATGCACTAACGCACCTCAATATACTGCAATAAACCTGCCCTGAAAAATTAAACTGACACTAAAGTAAAAATGAATTGTCGCATTAAACTCACACAGCATTATCACTAGATTCACACTACACTTACACTCTACACTGACAAAAGAATCACAGTAGCACACTATAGCACACTAACTCACTAGTAGCAATGAACAGAGCCCTGTTCTATCTATCTCCACTCCAATACCACACTGCAAATGGCTGCTGTGGGAAGGATCCTTTTAGAGAGAGGGGTGGGTCTATGATATTTGTGAATAAAAGTTCTTGCAACTGAACCGATCAGCACCCAGCTTGGGTGCCTCCGTCAAGATATAGCTTCCTCCAGTCTGGACCCAGGAACCAGGTATTATAGCTGAATATTGCATCCAAGTAGGGATGGTCCCGATCTTCGAGTCAAACGTAAGTTCGATTTAAACTTTGGGTGTTCGTTTGTTCGTTGAACAAACAAACATATGGGGCCCGTCACAGAGCTCCCCATAATGCACTGCAAGTTTACAGTGCATTGACAGCTGCTGATTGACCAAAGCATGCACCTGACCTGTATGCTTTGGCCAATCACAGCGCAATGTGCTATGAGAGTCATGATTGGCCAAAGGCAGGGTGCCTTTGGCCAATCATGGCTCAGGGGCTAAGTCCACGCCCCACACTATATAAGGCTGCTACTTACACGGGGACTGTATATAGTGAATGAATGGAGATTAGGCAGGGTAGTTAGTTTAGTGTGAAGTCAGTCATTGTAGTATATATAATACAGTTCAGAGTATATAGTGCAGTTAGTGCAGTATATATAATTCAGTTCAGAGTATATAGTGCAGTTAATTGATATAGAATGACATTTGTGCCTTGGTATTGTGTAACAATATGGTTGGGCTGCTGCTGTCCCAATTTGTCCCCACTGGTGGAGCAAGGTAAATTTAAATGGTAAATAGACAGCGCCTGCTCCTCTTTTATACCAAATTCTCTTTAGGCTATACCCGTTTTGGATCCCTATATGTGTCTATAACCTTGGATGGATAAATGCCCAGTGAATTTACATTACTTACATATGTGCATACTTGTATAACCAAAATACAATTAATGATACATCATTGTATCTAAAGTGACAATAGTTAAAGTGCATGAATAAATGCTGTATATTGCATCAATGTATATAGAGTGACAGTAATTAAAGTGCATATAGTGCTATAAGTACAAAAAATCCTTGTTAGTGCAAAAAAGAGGTGCTGCAGTGCTCTGTGTGTCCAACAATGTCAATATATCCACCTACTTGGGGTGGTGTAAAAATCCAAACTCGCCAGATGTGTTGAACTCCTTTGCCTTATAGCAAAAAAGAGTCTTCTGTGCCATTAGGTCATTTGCTGGGGACCAAACCCAATGCGGTATCCTCTGATGTTCTCCACTAACTGCTCTGTGGTGGATATCCTTCAATTATGGCTCCAAAGCTCCCGAGATAAATGGTGTACAACATGTGATGTATAGGAAAGAAAGCTCCTCATAGAGTAATATTCTCAGGTTTATTGTAAAAAGCAACTTACAATATATTTATAAGTATTAAAAATGTCTATATGACAGAACCGGCGTCACTAAAAGCCATTGGCCCTACTGGTATGGAGACGTGGTATCTGTGCAGCATATAGTGTCATAGGGATGCAACATTATCAAAAGCCTTTTGATAATGTTGCATCTCTATGACGAAACGCGTAGGACTGATGGTTTCTAGTGATGCCGTTCCTGTCATATAGACAGTTTTAATACTTTTAAATATAGTGTAAGTTGTTTTTTTTTTTTACAATAAACCTGAGGATATTACTCTATGAGGAGCTTTCTTTCCTATACATCACATGTTGCACATCATTTATCCCAGGAGCTTTGGAGCCATAATTGAAAGCTATCCACTACAGAGGAGTTAGTGGAGGACATCAAAGAATACCGCATTGGGTTTGGTCCCCAGCAAATGACCTAATGGCACAGAAGACTCTTTTTGCTATGAAGCAAAGGAGTCCAACACATCCGGTGAGTTTGGATTTTTTTTACACTAACAAGGACTTTATTGTACTTATATCACTATATGCATTTTGGGGTGCTTGGGTGCAGAGCCCCCTACCCCAAAGCACCCACACCCTCATGTTGAGGGCATGTGGCCTGGTATAGTACAATAGGGGGGCTACTCGCTCGCCCCCCTCCCCCTATCCTGACCTGATAATCAGATGAGTGAGCCCCGTTTCGCTGGTTTGCTTCATCAGGACACATGAAGGGGTGGTGTAAGTAAAGACCGGTCTCACTTGCCTGAATGTGAATACACATGCATATAAAATGGATCGAAAAATGGAACGGACACCGGAGCAACAGGATAAGCCAGATGGTCTAAAACCCCACATAGTTTAATATAAGCATAAAGTTGGTATTCCAAAATTCTATATGTAAGAGGAATCTTCCACCACCTAATCAGATGGCATATAACTTAGAACCCCACCAAGATATATATGCATACTTAATAGGCAGCATGACATCAGGTCAAAAAGTTGCTGACAATTGGGAAGGAGGGTATATGCCCCTTCAGATCGAACATGGCCTGTCCATGCTGCCACCAGGTAAGCCCAGGAGATACTGCTCCGAGCAACTAATAGCATACAGTGAACTAATTAACTATCTCTAGTCACCTTAACAAGGTAAAGTGGGCACAATATTAATCACATCTACAAGAGATGATCAGACAGACAGAAACAAGAGGTGACACAATTAACAATGAGAATGCACACCTAGGAGGTACACAATGGGAGAAACATACTTAACAATAAACACATAACACATTAATAAACAGCAGGAGACCCCAGTATCAGGTTGGTTTGGACTGATCATAATAACATCTGCTCTGAGTCTCACAGTCTAAAGCAGCCATTGCTGGTTTGGACACAAAAGACCCAAATCTGTGTTTTTTGGGGAGACATGGAACCAAACCTGAAGCAAGACCACACCAAGGGTCCCCCACGCACATGCCTCCCAAAGAGTAGTGCTCCCTAAAAAGCCAGGGCACCTTGCAGGCCCCTTCTAAAAGCCCCTGTCTTGGTTGGGTCTGTCACAGTTGTCATGATGGGTTTGGTGCGTGGGTTTAGCATACCTTTGCTGGTGTTTTTCTAATGCCGCGTACACACGACTAGTTTAGTCGTCGTAATAAACTCTGACGGTTTTCCCCCGACGGAACTCCGACGGAATTCCATTCAAGCGGTCTTGCCTACACACGGTCAACCCAAAGTCCGACCGTCCAGAACGCGGTGACGGGACTAGAAAAACGGAAGTTCAATAGCCAGTAGCCAATAGCTTCCGTCTCGTATATGCTTCAGAGCATGCATTTTTTTTGGTCCGTCGGACCAGCATACAGACGATTGGTTTTCCCAATAGGAATTGGGTCCGTCAGAAAGATTTAAAACATGTTCCATTTCTAGGTTCGTCAGATTTTTCTAAAAGAAAAGTCTGATGAGGCCTACACACAATCGGTATATACGATGAAAAGATTCCATCGGACTTTTTCTGTCGGACATTCCGCACGTGTGTACGCGGCATAAGAGTATTTCCCAACATAAAGACCAATCTTACAGGATAAGTATACATCAGGTTTTTATATTTGTTTTTAAAACATACAATGGCCTTTAAAAACTGCTTGTGTCTTGCACAGAAGTGTCAATTGTGACATGAAACTAATCAAACATTAGTTAGTTGCTTTTCTTTTATTGCTGATTATAACGACCAGGATTTCCTACAACAATATGCTGTGAGTGAATAAATGGGACTGGACAGTTCCTCTCTGTGATATTTCCTGCAGTAAAAGTGATGCTCTTGTTCGGAAGGTTCTGGTGTATATTAATAAAGTTGTGTCTTCTCCACACCACAGCAGGTTATTAGAGGACAGAAAGACATTCTGCCAAGATTGCTTCTTCTCACTTGGATACCAGGTCATCTCAATTCTGCCCAACAATTTAGTACACTCTGAAAGATGCCGTGTTTTAGAGCTTATAGCTGCACAATATGGAAGCAATGAATGTTTTCTCTTTCTTCACCCACAGCATGAATTAATTCCTTTATAGACATATGGCTGATGACTTGCTAGCTTATGATGCCCACCATAAACTCACATATTGGATACTTCATCAAATAATTAAAGAAAACAAAAAAGCATAAGTATCTATTTAGAAACAAAAATACTCCAAAAGAGCTTGAGGCATTGTATGTTTCAATTTTTTTCTGCAGATGTCTATTGAAGACTCGACAGTTTGCTACTGAAGGACAATGTAACGCTAAACTTCACTCAAACAGCTAAATACACAGTTGAAAAATATACTGTATATGAAAGCTTTTTTATCATTCATTTTGTATTTGTATCATTTAATTTTGTATTTCTATCTAGGGATGAGCTGACGGTTTCCCTCAACTTCTGGCCATTTGTCTCCCTGTTTGGTGGGAGCTGAATATCATATATAGAAGTGGTATTCTACTGCTTCTTTATATGATTGAGTCCCACTGTCACTGGTTCGTAGTGAAACTGTGGGTGCTTATACCTTAACCTCCTTAGGAATCATTGACAGGAAACCTCTCCACTTAAGAAGAGGGGAGTGCATAGTTGTGACCTCACTGCTCAAGTATGGCCACTGGCCATGTTTGGGCAAGGACATTGAAAAAAGATGGTCATTACCTTATCTGGTCAATGAAGTCACCACCACCCCTGCACCTTCTCTTATACGTATTACTGATGACAGCTTGGGGAGCTGTCATTTGTCTATGAGTACCATCAGGATTAGTTGTGTGCGCTGGGCGGCGAACATCGTGATTGACGATGGATTTACAATTTTTACCCATTTTTTTTATGTACCCCATCCTCAGTCATATGGGAGGTGGTATCTGGGGGCCCCCTTATTACTAAAGGGCTTCCCTATTCCATTCGTACCAAGCAGCTTTAATGATATTACCCAGTGCCAATGGTGGACGATTAACAGCTCCACATGTGTGATAAACCTATACCTTAAGTTGAAATAAAATAAGTAATATTGTGTCAAAAATAATATATAAAATCTAAGTGACTATATGTGAAATAGTCCAGTTGCTGCTTATAACTCAAAAGTGTTCTCACTCACTTCAATATAAAATCAACAATATGTATAGTGCAGCGCAACTAGCTACAATTTAACAAACATTAAAGTGAATATATGTACATAGGAAAAAAAGAAAAAACTACGCTAAGGTGTATCAAAATAATGTGCCAAATCACAAGTTACAATTTTAACAAATAGTGAACAATCTAGATGGTATAAGCAGCGATTCTTCTGCACAACAAAAACAGTGTAAATATAAAATAGTAATAGAATCGCGCTAAAACATTGACTCAATAATATATAATTAATCAATAATACTGTCCATGAGACATAATTATATGTAACATGAGCAGATAGCCACAAAATAATATAGTGCCAGAAATAAGAATATAAATATATTATTGAATATAAAATTATATATGACATATAGTGTAATAGCCAAAAATAAATAACCAAACGCCCGTGTACAGATAAATAAATAAAGTATTGGAAAAAGTCCATCAAATTGTAAGATATATGAGGTCTTCCATGATGTGGAAAATATTGTGTTCAATCCACCACCAGTGATAAAATTTGCAGCTTACCAGAGCCCCATGACCCCCCATTACAGAGAATCAGGGGAAGCCTGTACGGAGATGGCCCTCCGAAGCTTGACAAATGGACTCAGATTCAAAAATTGTGGGTGGTCATTAAACATCCAAAGACACCAAATGCAACTATTGGAACTCAGATCCCATCGTATCTCCCCAGCTCATAAGTGATAAATATGGCATGAAAGATAAAAAAGCTCCAATAGTGTAAAACCTTCAATTTATTGTAGATAAAACAATCTTGTATTGCACTCACATGTAAACAGCAAAAACAATGCCTGTATTGTCTGGTGCTCCGGCCGGTGAACACACAGACAAGCCTGTCCTACTGGGACATCCACGATAATGCGAGGTGACGCAAGCATGTCGCTCTGCCCTACTCGTTTCGTAATAGGTTACGTCGTCCAGGGGCAGTCCCCTAAAACCAGATGAATGCTTCCACTCCGCTCTTTACTCTCCAACACCTCCTGTCAGTGCTGTATGTTCTCAGTCGGCTGTATATAAAAATCAAATAAAGGAAAATCGAGTGCTCCCTGTCAGAATTTTATTGTCAGATAAAATAGAGGTAGCACACTCACATAATAGGCACCCAGCCGTGATGGCGTATTGAACAGATATCCAACTCCCAACGTGCTTCAGCATAGATGGTTGGTGACCGTGGGATGATAACTGAGGGTCTGGCTCCTAATCCCAAACACGTGTCGTCCTGGATATGGACTTCATCAATATAATAATCCAACGTGTCAAGGGGCCCTGGAAGGGGTCCTGGAGGCACCACACCTGGATGAAAAAACACTGGTGAGAAGACAACTTAATGTGGGGCTGACTGTCTCAGCACTTGCCCCTGTGACAACACATTTCAGGCGCGTATGCTTTATCAAGTCCAAGTTAAGTCCAATAAGGTGCATGCGCGCGAAATGCGTTTTGACAGCAACCAGATCCATGCTTATGAAGCCAAATAAATGATTTAATATCACCCCAAGTCGCAACCTGCTATTTACCCTTTGTGAAACTGCTTAACACCACTATACACACATACAGGCATGTTTGCTTTATTGTCCACTACTCCAAGTGGTTTTTGCAGCAGCTGGGGCTATTCAAGTTGATTCCTCCATCATCTGTGTGAGTGTTACTAAGAAGCTCAGCGCTTAGTTTTTTGGTCTTTTTTTCCACATTCTGATAAGTCCCCCACCCGCAGACCTCCCCAACCACTGGTCAAGTTGTGGGGAAGAGGCCCTTGTCATCAACTTTGAAACAAGGTGCTTTTCCAAGGGGGGTACCCCCCCCATCCCGTGCTGAAGGCATGTGGCCTTGTGTGATTCAGGATGATTCCTGGACAGCCAACCTGCATGCTCGGTATGGATATTTTGTGGAAACTCACTTTTTTTTCGCATGGAGTACCCCTTAAAATCCATACCAGACTCACAGGAAAGGTATGCATTTTGGGGAGGACTCTATGCTATTTTTTTTCATTCTTGCTGTAGGATGTGCTACAGCAAAGATGACATTTACAGAGAAAAAAACAGCACGCAGGCCCCTCCCGAGCTCCCTCATAATACACAACAGATCCTTGGAAGGGGACCTGTTCTTTTTTTTTTTCTTAAGAATATGGCAATGAAATGTCAATTGCCAACAATTTTAAACATTTTTTCCTTCATTTTTGTAAATCTCAGTGCTGCTGCAGAACTTTCTGTATATCACAGAGATGTGCCCCTTCACAGACAGAAATAAGGCAGCCCCCAGGCATGTTATTTAAAGGAATTGGGAATTTTAAAATGCCCACTTTAAGCATTTGAAAATCACTTCCTGGCCAAATGGAATATTTTTTTTTTTAATTTCTTTGGTACATGAGTATTATTATGAGTAATATTTTTAATTTGAGAGATTTGACTCCCACTGATTTCATTAGGGTTTGGCATTCAAACTTTGAAATTCGCCAAACCCTGCTTGCACCGAACCTAGGACAGTTTGACTCATCCCTATTTCTAAATATTCAGTCCTAAGATTTACAAAGTCCTGCCAGCAACTGGATGCCGAAGAAGTATTTTAATTACATTAACCCTCTGCTGATTTTACTCTGTCCTCCGGCAGCATGTTTGGAAGCCGAATCCAGGAAGTGAAGTCAGCAGGAAGGGACCAGCAACCAGTGTGGACAGCAAGCTGGAAGTGATGTCATCAACATGCGATGCATTTCTGAACAGCTGATTGGTTCCTTCTTCAAGCAATGGCTTCCATCTGTCAGCCACTTCAGAATATGCTGCCATAGAATTACACCTGTGGATATCACTGAGACTCGGGACTAGCAGAACGCCGGACTACCTGCCATATTACTGATATGATGTGCTTCTACCCATCCACCCTTTTTTAAGTGTTTTTAACCCTTTTGGGAAATATAAAGTTTTACTTCTGCAGTTAGAGGCGCCTTTCTTTTCTTTTCATTTTACTTCCAGAGTTTGCTTTTCTCTTCAAGTGCTGTCAAAAATGCATGAAGACCCTCTTCTATTTCTACATAGACTGATATCTGCTTGGTTTGTTACTCAGATCACCCTTATACACACTTTTATCTAAAGTCTTAGCAGAATATCGATGTATACATTTAAAGAAAACCTTACATAAGCTGGTAAAGTTACACTGCAGTGTTATAGCAAGGCTTACACATCATTTCAGATTTATTATAAAGCATTTTGGGATTCTCGAAATCTGGTATGAGGACTATGACCATCTCCTGTGGTCAAAATGTTCTTCCTCTGACCCCACCACCTCAGTGTTTTCCAATGCCTTTAGAACAGTGTTTCTTAACTCCAGTCCTCAAGGCGCCACAACAGGTCATGTTTTCAGGATTTCCCTCAGAGGAAACAGCTGTGGTAATTACTAAGGCAGTGAAACTGATCAAATCACCTGTGCAAAATAATGGTAGGCCTGAAAACATGACCTGTTGGGGTGCCTTGAGGGCTGGAGTTGAGAAAAACGCTGCTTTAGATTGTAAGCTCCATGAGCAGGGCCCTCCTACTATTTCTGTATTGAACTGTATTGTCATTGTACTTTCCCCTTCTTTATATTGTGAAACGCTGCATGCAAAAAAAAAAAAAACTACCAGCTGATTTAGCAACCCCCCCCCCCCCCATTCCATTTTCTATAAACTAATACATTTTTAACCCTCAGTTACTCCACCCTAATAATTTTTATAAATAACTTCTTCAGCCCCTTTCCTTTGTTTTTTTTTTTTTTTTACCACTTATACAGTATGTAAGCTAGTAAGTTTTGTTAGTTGATATTTTTATTCGCCAAATGAAATAGAGAACTTTGACATGCTTGCCTTGGGTGTCAGAGGACTCTAGCCTGACGCTGGGTATTAGTAATTTTGTTATTACAAAAATAGCATTAATTATTTGTATATTTTCTTTACTTCCTTTTTATAAAAATATGTAGTATTAAATGTTTTTATTAAATGTGTCTTTTTGCAACCTGGCTATGTAACTAATAAGTATGTTATTGCCTCCAGGAAAGAAGAAATAAATGAATAATATAATTAATCTCTCCTCAGTGACATTATCACGGACGCAAACTGATTTTCTCAATAAGCATTTATGTCCCTAAATTATGTTCCTTCTACAGGTTTCTCTCTTGTTAGCATATTCTTTGATTTCCTTCTTTTGTTAGATGAGTGGCTTTGTGTGGATAATACCTTGATGTGAATAGCAGATTATGATGTGCTGGTAATGATTTTCACGCATTCACATATGCTTATGTGAAATTTTTTGATGCTAAATTATTTCCAAAATGTGTGTTTGATCTAGTGGATGAAAACAAATTCAATGACTCAAAGGTTAATATAATAACAGAATGGGAACCTAAATCTGATTTTTTTTTGCATTTTGTACAAGGCCTTGTCCTGGAAAATTGCCCCGTACCTCTGAATTCCTTAAAAGTATGGTCCAATCCTTTTGGAAAGATGTTACTGAGTGCATTAAAAAGCGCACTATGATCTCAGTACCACTGATGGTAGATGTCTGTATACTTGGTTTGGTTCACCTACTAGCCATGTCCAGAGCGATGAGAACACTGATAGGGTTGCTATTGTTCTACACCCGCAAGGCTATACTGCTCAAATGGAAATCCCCATTGGCACCTACCCTCGATTTTTGAAAAGTTCTGGTTAACTCAGCAATACCGCTGTATAAGTTCACTTATGAGTCCAGGGGTTGTCCTGGGAAATTCACCAAAACATGGGATATCTGGGTTACCTCTGTGGGCACAAACCCTTCTGGGGATGCCCCCACGAGATCCACCCCCCCCCCCATTTAATTCTACTGACCTATTGAGGGCATCTGTAGGGTAGTGCAGATTAGGTGGTGCCTTTTTTGTTTATGCCTATACCAGTGAGGTGTATTCAAATCCGACATCTTGGTTGCCAAGTGAATATGTTCTGACTCAACTACAAGGCAATAACTTTATCTTCAGCTTCATATAGGGCTTATATGACCTGGTGATCTATTTATCCCTTGCATCAATTCAGACAGCTTAACTCAGTGAATAAACTCACTGTATGGAGAAACAGACGATGATCCTTTCGAATGTTCCGTTTAATGATGGATATTCATAGGTAGAAAATCGTTGGTGTTGTAAGCCACATGTAAAGATGTTACAGCAATGATGGTATACTGAGCAATGAACCAGAGAGAGGAAGGGGAGGGGAAAATACAGAACTACAGTGGGAGAGAGAGTTCAGTTAGACAGAAGGAACAAATCTTAAAGACACAGAGCATAATAAATCACATAATGTAACACAACAGAATAGTTCATAGTTTTGTTCTTTGCTTTTGTTTTTTATGTCTTATTGTTTTACCTTATAAGCCTGGGTATGTCAAATAGGCTTTGTTTTGTACCTTACCTTCAATACTTAATAAAGAGTATCTTTAAAAAAAAAAATACACTGAAAATATGAAAACAACTACAATTGCAGTGGGGCTCGTTTTTGTCTAGGACACCAGTAAACAGCACTTTTACTTACCTTAGCTCTCGCTTTTCTTGCAGCCATCACTCACCTATTTTCTCTGATGCTGTGGCTTGTGGGCAGGCCTTAGACTGATGGTCCTTCATTGTATGTGATAATGTCATAGCTTTGAGCACGAGTCAGAGTGCCAAAGAGAAGAGGCTGCACTTCTCTTTTCTGCACCAGTTGCATGGAAAGAGTAGCGGGAGTGAGGGAGAGGATTAGTAATGGTGTTTTTTACTGATGCTTTTCACTGGTACCCTAGCCAAGAAGCTTTTAACCCTTGCAATGCAGAGGGACCACCACTGCAAGTTTTTATTTTTCAATTTACCCAGAGTTCAGCTTTAAAGTGTATCTAAACCCAAAATAAAAATGTAATCTATTGCAGCTTACCCGTCCTTAGATCCTTAGATGTGGTGGCAGCACTTGTTGGGTTTTATTTTCACCTGCAATCCTGTAAATAACACACTTCCTTTCCCTTCATGTCTACATGTTTTTCTCCACTGCATCTATGGAGGAAGACAAAGTTGTCAGTAAGGATGAGCCGAACAACCCCCGGTTCAGTTCGCACCAGAACTTGCGAACAGGCAAAAAATTAGGATGAACACACAAACACCGTTAAAGTCTATGTGACACGAACATGAAAAATAAAAAGGGCTAATTTTAAAGGCTTATATGCAAGTTATTGTCTTAAAAAGTGTTTGGGGACCCGGGTCCTGCCCCAGGGGACATGGATCAATGAAAAAAATATTAAGGGGAACCCTGTGGTGGCAGCATAATATTCATACCTGACCCAAAGAGCCTGGTAATGGACTGGGGGGGAACCCATGCCATTTTTTTCAATGCGTTTTACCTATATTGCCGAGACCCAACAATTCATTACAGCCGCGAGTAGTTTTAAATGACTTTTTTTCCTTTAGAAATGTCATTTTGTTGTGGTACTGTTCTAAACATGGGAAAACTGCACCAATTTACAGGCATACTATAGACATCCCCCAGGCACGATATTTAAAGGAATATTTCATTTTTTTTGTTTCACATTAAGCATTATTAAAATCACTGCTCCTGAAAAAAAGGCAGTTTTAAAAACTTTTTTTTTGCATTGATACCTGTCCCCTGGGGCAGAACCCGAGTCCCCAAACACTTTTTATAACAATAACTTGCATATAAGCCTTTAAAATGAGCACTTTTGGTTTTTCATGTTAGTGTCCCATAGACTTTAACCGGTTCCGCGGCTTTCGAATTTGTCGCAAACACTGCATAATGTTCGGTGCTCATCGAACGTCCGAACAACCAAAGTTCGTCCCGAACCGTTCGCCCATCCCTAGTTGTCACACAGGCTAAACTTCAAATATATCTGCCTATGTACAATCTCTATATGATTGTTTTTGCTGTCTTCAAGTGACAAGGACAGTACATTTCTGGTAAAATCAACATATATTTTTTTCACTTGAAAGAAATGTCCTTAGCCTGAAATATGAAAACAAAACAGCCACCACATCTACGTATGAAAGAGTCCTGGGGCCTTGCCAAAATGTATTAAAGAAAATTCTGAGTTTCAAAATCATAATTCTGAGTATCAGTCAGAATTCTAATTTTCATAGGCAAAACTCTAAGATTTAAAGAATTCTGACTTTAAAACTCAGAATTCTAACATTGAAAATCAGAATTTTTTCATAATTTTAGGATGACCCCAGGGCTTTTCTGTATCTAAGGACTGGGAAGTTGCAAAATATTACATTTTTGTTCTTAGGTGTAGTTATGTTTCAAAGTGGAACTTCAGACAAACAGCTAGATAGGCACCTCTGGGCATACGTTCCTACTCATTATATATACTGTATGACTATTGTTAAACATGTGAGAATATTCGCTTCCACTAAAACTCAAATGAAAGTCGAAAGTTTGGCAACACTGAAGGTTTTTTCACTTCCTTTGTATATCCAACAACAGTCCTTGAACACTATCTGTATTGTAAATCTTTATTAGGACATAAGTAAGATATTCATCTACACTTACCTTTCACAATAAAAACTGTGTATTTGCCTCGATCTAGTTGGACTTTCAGAGCTCGTTTTACACTCAGCTGTGCGGAATAAGCTGCCTTTACTGGCTCCCGGCATTGCTGAGTGAATCTCCTGGCTTCAGGAGTAAGCCACAAAAATCCCACCACATAACAACTGGATTCAATTACACATGACTTTATGACAGAACTAAATAGGATCCCTGGAGGTAAAATGGTAATCCACTATTATCCTCTGTAACTAAAAGAGAATCAGCCATGACTGGGTTTATAGTCTGAATATTCATGTGTATGTCATGGCAAAAATTTAAAAAGAATAAACATATTTTGTACATCTATGGAATACAAACCCACTTCCCCAGGTTTTATCCCTCAAAACATGCTGCAAGTATAGAAAAATAACTGTTGTTGTGCCAGAAATATAGCGTGTGTCTACCTTCCTCTTTGACATAAAAGCATTGTGTATTTTCAGCTCTGAATTTGAATGCTACATGGTGTCAGCCCTGCCTTCCTAATTTCTGATTAAATAGAGATTAAATAAAACACCTCTCCTCATCTCCATAACCCCTTCTTGTGCACAGGTGGAGAGCACAGGAAGTTATCTGCTCACAACTTTCCTGGCAAGGTCAACAGGTATTTTTTACAATAAGGCCCCTTTCACACTGGGGTGGGGGCGGCGTCGGCGGTAAATCTGCACTATTTTTAGCGCTGCTTTACCGTCCTTTTAGCGGCGGTATTCGGCCACTAGCGGGGCAGTTTTACCCCCCTGCTAGCGGCCGAGAAAGGGTTTAAACCACCACAAAGCACTGCTGCAGCAGCGCTATGCCGGTGGTATAGCCGTGCTGCCCCATTGATTTCAATGGGAAGGAGCAGTGAAGGAGCGCTGTATACACCGCACCTTCACCACTCCAAAGATGCTGCTTGCAGGACTTTTTTTACCGTCCTGCCAGCGCACTGCTCCAGTATGAAAGCCCTCGGGGGAGAAGGGAGGGAGGGGGGAGAGGTGATCTTCCTTCCGGCTCCGCATCGCCAGGGAGGAAGTGGTAGCTGGGTGCCTGTAAAAACAGTGTAGCCGCTCCTTCCCCCAGAAAAAATGACATGCCAAACATGGTATGTCCGGGGGTCACCTACACTTAAAGCGGAAGTTCCATTTTTGGGTGGAACTCCGCTTTAAGGGTCCTTTCACACTGGGGCGGGGGCATTGTCGGCGGTAAAGCGCCGCTATTGTAAGCGGTGCTTTACCACCGGTATTCGGCCACTAGCGGGGGTTTTACCCCCCTGCTAGCGGCCAAGAAAGGGTTAAAACCACCGTGAAGCACCTCTGCAGAGGCGCTTTGCCGGCGGTATAGCCGCGCCGTCCCATTGATTTCAATGGGCAGGAGCGGTGAAGGAGCGGTATACACTCCGCTCCTTCACCGTTTCGAAGATGCTGCTAGCAGGACTTTTTTTCCCGTCCTGCTAGCGCACCGCTCCAGTGTGAAAGCCCTCTGGGCTTTCACACTTAAATTAAAGCAGCGGCACGGTCGGTTTGCAGACGCTATTATTAGCGCAATAGCGCCTGCAAACCGCCCCAGTGTGAAAGGACCCTAAGGAGAAATTGTTTCACTGTCTTAAGCTGGCCATAGACTAGTAGATTTTAGTACATTTGATGTCTGTAGGAATTTTTTTTTAAAAGAACTTCAAATTTTGTTTGCTTTTGCCATTCGATTTTAGAACAAATGGACTTTACCAAACGAAAAAAATCACCTACACTGTTAGGATGTTGTTCCTTTTAGAAAAAACAAACATCCTGCTGCTTTGAGTTTTCTCATCACTGCAGTTGAAAACAAGCAAAAGTTCCTAAAACTAAAAATTTCCAACAAAATTCTACTAGTGTATGGCCAACTTTTGTAGTGTAGAGTTATTGTACTCTTCTGGTCATCCTGGCAGGCACTGTAATTGATCCTGAATGCTCAAAACAGTTGTCCTCGGGCTGTAAAAATTCCAGAGTATCTACTCTCCGCTAAAAAGTCACAGCTGTTTGTAGTTCTACAAAAAACACCCATAGTTTAAAGTAGCTTGTATTAGAACTATAGAGTAATTGTTTGCAGGAATACTAACAATTATGTTATAATTGAAAATAATATGATAGTCATTATTATTGCTACTGCAACTCTTTTTTTTTTTTTTTTTTTTGCTGGCTGCTACATGACTAAGGTCACGACTATGGCTTATCTTGCCATGCAGCTATAACCAAAAACCCCCTACACACCCAACATAATAACCACGCAACACATGTTGGAGTTAATGGCCACAACAGCCTTTTATTACCAAACAAGTAACCCGATAAATAACATAATTAACATAGATAACATAAATAACATCAATCCCTAGTGTATAAAAGAATGGAGCCACAAGGTCCTATAGGGCATCAAAAAACTAAGACAGTACCTGCGTGTCACTTACTCAGGCCTCCAGCCGCAAAAAAACATAGACTCGGAGACAACACGCAGATACACAACCCAACACTGGGAGCCGTACCTCAGACAGATCCCTACACCTTAACTTTTTGTGCCCTTATCACCCAAAAGGGACCTTGCACCCTGCCACACCCTACCAAGTTACCCAGCACAACCCAGCACCCAAACTGAGACACCCATACAATTAAGGGCGGGAGGGTGGGAAGCTTTCTCTATCTTGCTGACCTCCAACTGAAGCCCACCCCACTTGGCCACTAAGAAACCCCCCCTGCAGTTCCGCCCCTCCTTGACCTAGACCAATAAGCACTACTCTTTCTCCTGTACTTTTACTTGGCCCAACTTTTTGTACCATGCCAAGCCCCTTAACCCCTGTCATGCCGGCCCTACGTCCATTGCCTTCTTCTCTTTTATCCTTTCCTTTTTTAGCACTCACTTGTTGCGGATGTAAACTGATGTAAATGGATAATCATCCGTTTTTCCATTGAGATGCATTGATGTCTGTTTTTCATCCGTCAACAGATGGATGAAAAACGGACAAACATTCCTTATGTGTTAAAGGAGCCCTAAAGTTGCTTGTTCCTCACTGACATACCTGGTTATAGGTTGAAGGTTGCTCACACCTGTGGAACGTAGCATTAGTATATTCTGTAACATTATGTCTTTATTAAAAAGCAGTGGCCCTGCAGAATAAAATGGTGGCAGTCATTTATCAAATGCAAATTTTCAGAAACAAATACACTTAAAGAGGAACTGCAGTCTGCTCACATAATTTGCAGTAAAAACATCTTTACCATTCTGAAGCTTCCCTCCAACCACTTTGCATATTATATTTTATATACTGTGATTCTGTACTTGCCAAATATGCTGCAGAAATCTCCCTCCACTGAGTCTGCCTGCATCCATTATAACTGTGGGCAGCTGAAGCTGAAGCTGCTGCCTGTTCACTTCCTGGATTTACACACACAGAATCACACCTCCAGCTCTGCAGCTCTCATTGGCCTTCTTATGACTCATCCCCCCTCCCTTCCTGGCAAACTCTTACAAGAGTGAGAGAAAGAGCTGTGCATGATGTCATAAGCCTAGGCTAATGACCAGACAAGAAACAAGAAGTGGGCTGTATAAGGTATTTACTGGCAGAAAAAAAAT
This sequence comes from Aquarana catesbeiana, assembly GCF_042186555.1. Taxonomy (NCBI): domain Eukaryota; kingdom Metazoa; phylum Chordata; class Amphibia; order Anura; family Ranidae; genus Aquarana; species Aquarana catesbeiana. Next base: position 312,958,549 of record NC_133330.1, read on the forward strand.
GTTTTACTATCTAAAGTTAAAACAACAAGGGCAGAGGATTTAATAGATGGAAAGATGAAAAATGACTGAAGTTCCGCTTTAAATGACTTTCTGTACACACAAACACAATATAATAGCAAATATAATGTTGCTTTGAGTAAAAAGAAACATGTCAAGATTTAAAATTGTGTTTTTTCATAATGCATCCTATGCATTAACCACTTAAGGACCGAGTCTCTTTCTGAGATTTGTTGTTTACAAGTTAAAAACAGTTTTTTTTTCTAGAAAATTACTTAGAACCCCCAAACATTATACATTTTTTTCTAACACCCTAGAGAATAAAATGGCGGTCGTTGCAATACTTTCTGTCACACCGTATTTGTACAGCGGTCTTACAAGCGCACTTTTTTTGGAAAAAATACACATTTTTGAATTAAAAAATAAGACAACAGTAAAATTAGCCCAATTTTTTTTTTATATTGTGAAAGATAATGTTACACAGAGTAAATTGATACCCAACATGTCACGCTTTAAAATTGCGCCCGCTCGTAGAATGGCGACAAACTTTTACCCTTAAAAATCTCCATAGGCGACGTTTAAAAAATTCTACAGGTTGCATGTTTTGAGTTACAGAGGAGGTCTAGGGCTATAATTATTTCTCCCGCTCTGACTGGCCCCCCAGCCCCCCTGTTTTACTTACCTGAGCCCTGGAACTTGACCCGGCAGGGACGCGCTGCCTCTCTGCCCGGGGTTCTCAGCTCTTGATTGGATAGATTGATAGCAGCGCAGTCATTGGCTCCCGCTGCTGTCAATCAAATCCAATGACGCGGGCGCCGAGGGGGGCAAGGTTGAGTCATACATTCGGAGGCTATGGACGCCGAATGCTGGACTCAGGAGCACGCTCGCAAGGTAACCCCCTCCGGAGAGCACTTCTCCTAGGGGGTTATCTGATCAGGGGCGGATCCAGGGGGGGCAACGGGGCAATTGCCCCCTCCGAGAAATTTGTGATTGGCAGACCAGTCAGCGGATGAGTGATTGGGCGGGAGGCCGAGTGTGCGGGTTAACGAGCAGGCGGGCCAGGTGAGAGAGAGCCTGAGCGGGCAGGTCGGTGGACGAGTGAGGGGGGGTCGCCAGCTGAGTGTGCAGGTTAATGAGCGGGCAGGTCAGCGGACGAGTGAGGGGGGGTCGCCAGCTGAGTGTGCGGGCGTGCAGGGCAGACATTGAGTGAGGGGGCGGGCCGGTCCACAGGTGAACGGAGAGACTGGCCAGTCAGTGAGCTGGCGGGCAGGGAGCAGAGAGATGACATCATCTCTCACCGCCAGGCGTGAGGACCAGGCCTCCAGGAACAATATGTTAAAGTGGTAGTAAACTCCCATGTATGATTTTTACCTATAGGCAGGGCTTTTTTTCAGTGGGAACGCAGTTCCAGCCCCTCCAACACTGAATGTATTTTATGACAAGGTGTACTGGAGTGTCTATTGATGCTGGCTGTTTGGGGATCTATTGTTGCTGGTGGGGATCTATTTCTTGTGGGGGTCTATCGTTGCTGGGTAGGTCTATTGTTATTGGCTGGAGGGGGGGGTCATATTTTGCTGGGGGTTCAATTGTTGCTGGGAGGGATCTACTGTTGAGGGAGGGGTCTATTGTTGCTGGCTGCTGGAGGGTCTATTAATGCTGGCTGCTGGGAGATCTGTAGTTGCTGGGGTGGTATTTTTTTGCGGCGGGTCCATTGTTGCTGGGGGGAGGTCTGTTGTTGTGCCAGGGATCTACTGTTGCTGTGGTGGGGCACAAAATGATACTTGGTTCTGTGTTCTCCAAAAGTGGCGGTACTGGGATCTGGTTAGGGCGTGGAGCCAAGAGACAGTGCTCAGAGGTGGGTAGGGGGCAGAGACGAAGGGTGACTCAGAAGGGAGGAGTTCCTGCACCTATTCTCTGAGAAAAAAAACCCTGCCTATAGGTAAGCCCATAATAAGGCTTACCTATAGGTACAGTAAACATCTCCTAAACATGTACCATTTAGGAGATATTTATTTAGATGCAGCAGGTGACATCACCAGCGCATACGCTCTGAAGAAACGGCATACCCAGGAGTGGCCGGTCCATAAGGGGCGCAGGGGCACCACCCCCCTAGTTTGAATGCGGGCCGCCGGACTCATGGGTTTCTAAGGGTTTTTGTTTTTTTTTTTTTAAAGCCACATGATAAGAGCCAGGGGCTCTAATTTGTTTGAAAAAGGTTGGGCTCAGCTCCCCGAACCCACCCACTTGTGACACTAGTGAATCAATACTTGCTATTGTCTTCCGGCTTCTCCTCCCAGCCAATCAGGACAAGAGGTGGATTGGGTTGGCCAGAAGGAGAAGCCGAGGAAGCTGTGGCGCCGCCGCAACCGTGGAAGGGTGAGTGTGGACCTGGGGTGGTTTGTTTGCCTCACCCCCCCAAAAAAAAGTTTAGCACCAGCCGCCACTGGGCATACCAGTGCCGTTCCTTCAGAGCCAGGTTGTAAACAGCAACTCCCACGTGCATTTCGCCAAAGCCCGCGAACCCGGAAGGGTGACCGAGTGAAGATGGAAGGACCTTCAGCTGTGACAGCGCACCGCTGGAGGGCTTTGCTTTCGGGTAAGTCTGTCATAATGACTAGTGCCTTGTACACATGTTCCGATTATCGTACGACGTATCGTTCCCATTTTGTTGCATAAAACTAATATCGAATACAACAGTGCTAAATGTGCTCTACGAAAAGTAAGATTTTTGTTGTACGATTCTGGAAAAACCTTCTGCTGTGCATAGCTACGTTTTTGAAATGATGTCAAATACGTGTGACCCCTGTGTCCTTATGGTTTATTTTCGTGTTTCCGATCATGCGTGGTGTTCGTCTATCGATTTTTAGAGGAGCATACTGTACTGATTAACCTCCCTGAAGGTTTTCCCGACTGTGGCTCGGGGTTAAATTTCAGCACCATTAGTGGTAACCCCGAGCCACTCGGGATTGCATTGCAGGATCTTGGTGCTGTATACTTACCTTATCCCCAGGATCCTGCGATGTCCCCCCGCTGTGTCCGTGGGCTCTGTCCTCCTCCGAAGCCTCTCTGTGCCGGGCTCCGTTCCCTGCGAGCGGCGCGACGCACGGGGGTGGAGCCTGGCGGCAAATTCAAAAAAATGTAAAAATCATAACACATACAGTACTGTAATCTTACAGATTACAGTACTGTATGAAATCATTTCACATTCCTTTTGTCCCCAGTGCTTTGCCCAATGCCCTGCATGCAGTTTTATGTTATATATACTGTTCTTTCTGCCTAGAAATTGTCCATAGCAACAAAAAGTGTCCCTTTACGTCAAAAGTGGCTTTAGACCAGCTAGAAAACAGCGATAAATAAAATAAATGAGAACACTTGCAGAGTTGAGCGATAGTGAATCCTGGGGAAATTTATTTTTTTATTATTATATTATTATTTTTTTAAATTATTTATATTTATTTATTATATTATAATTTATGATTTTGTGTTTCAAACTTCTTCATATGATATAAATGATATATATATCATCATATGATATAATTTTGTATTGTAGACTCTTGGTGCTGGCTGCTTATATTTTGTTGATTTTTTGATTCATTTACCGTATTTATCGGCGTATAAGATGCACTTTTTTCCCCTTAAAATCAGGGGAAAATCGCAGGTGCGTGTTATACGCCGATCCCATGCAATCCCGAGCTGTCACATCTTCAAAATCGCCGACCGCGATTTGAAAATGGCGCCGCCGGCGCCGAAATACACAGAGCCGGTCCTCGGCTCTTCTCGGCGGCTCTCTTTCACTTTCGGCTCCACTCGTAGCCCCGAGCGGAGCTATCCGAACCTACTCGGCTAGGTTCGGATAGCTCCGCTCGGGACTACGAGTGGAGTCGAAAGTGAACGAGAGCCGCCGGGAAGAGCCGAGGACCGGCTCTGTGTATTTCGGCGCCGGCGGCGCCATTTTCAAATCGCGGTTGGTGATTTTGAAGCCCAGGATGGCAGGGATAGAGGATCGAAGGCTGCACTGGGGAAGGCTGCACTGACAAGGCTCCACTGGGGAAGGCTGCACTGACAAGGCTGCACTGGGGAAGGCTGCACTGACAAGGCTGCACTGGGGAAGGCTGCACTGACAAGGCTGCACTGGGGAAGGCTGCACTGACAAGGCTGCACTGGGGAAGGCTGCACTGACAAGGCTGCACTGTGGAAGGCTGCACTGGGGAAGGCTGCACTGGGGAAGGCTGCACTGACAAGGCTGCACTGGGGAAGGCTGCACTGACAAGGCTGCACTGACATGGCTGCACTGGGGCAAGGCTGCACTGAGAAGGCTGCAATGATGGGCATTTAAATGTAAGTCTTTTTCCCTTCAACTTCCCTCCTAAAAGTTTTTTTTTCCTTAAAATTCCCTCCTAAATTGGGGTGCGTGTTATATGCCGTTGCGTGTTATACGCCGATAAATACAGTAATTTTTTGATTCAGTAGATATTCAAGTGTAATTTTAGTGCAGCGTTTGGCCATTTGGCCCCTTTCTTTTCAAACTTCATCATACCCAGGATATCTACTAGACTCTTGGTGGACAGATTTAAGTGTGTTGTTAAGAATTACAGGCCTACAATATAAAACGCCAAATTTCCATGCAAAATAATTGTACCGCTTTCAGCACCTAAAATCCGAAATAATCATACCGCCAGGGAGGTTAAACAATTGTCGTACGATGGGCTGTCGTCCGAGCAAAGTTTTCGTGTTTGTCCCTTCGGATTTTGTTGGACGGACTGTTGTGATCGGCTATCGAAAGCTGTGTACTAATGATCAGATTATCGAACGATCAGTCCGAAAGCGATTTTTATCATCCGATAATCGGAACATGTGTACGAGGCATAGGGTTAACGAATGAAAGATAAAGTTGTTTGGTTACATGCCGATACAAAATATGTGGTACTGGCAATTTTTTGTTCATGTCACAATGCACTGCATGACATATGGTCAGCGGGATTAGGAGGACCAATAAGGTCCAGCTCCCCTGCTATAAAAAGGAATGGGGGGGGGGGTTGGTTCAGAGCAGCTATATTATCAGTGAATTGAAGCTGCTGTAGGGAGAGGATAAGGAGGGATAAAAAACAGCATAAGAGTAGATTAGCGTCAGTTAGCAAACTATTTTTTACTTTTGTGAATTGCAAAGCTCGTTTGGCTGGACTTCTCCTGGGGATCACAGGATTGAAATCCGAAGTCCGCTCTCTGCTGACATCACCGATATCAGTCCAGGCACCGAGTCATCCCGACAATGGTAGTCGGGATCCGCCAGGTGCCTGGACTGTAGATTAATCTGTTCCCACACATCCTTGGTATTCCTCTACTTGGGTCTTTACTCATGGGAGGAAGGAAGGACTGCCCAATCATGTGACCTCTGTGATTGGCTGCTGCCGGGAAGAAGCCCGGGGGGAGCTGGGAAGCAAAAAGTGCAGGGACTGGAGGAGGACCAGGGGAAGGCTGAAGTCAGTTGCTGGAGTCTGCTGAATGCTGGGGCCAGGGGGGGGCAGAGACGAGGGGGTGCTGCGAATGCACAGAGAGGCGCATGATCTCTAGGAGGAGTTCTGTCCTCTCTTCTGCTGCCGACTGCTGAGACTGGAAAAAGAGGGGGGGGGGGCAGAGAGCTGGCAGAGGAGCTCTGTCCTTCTCTTTGCTGCCATCTGCTGAGACAAGGTGGGGAAGAAACAAGGGGGTTAACACAGCTGCAGGAGACATGTGAGGGCCACATGAAATGGCCTGGAGGGTCGGAGATGGACCGCGGGCTTTGTGTTTGACACATGTGACTTAGCCTATTAGCCATAATAATGGCCAGCATTTCTAATAATAATTCAACGGGATTCACTAGTTAATTTGTTGTTTCTGAAATTTCTAACTGGTTTCACCAAATCCTCAGCAAATCAAACCTGGACAGATTCATTCATCACTAAGTCAATCAACAGTAAGTTATAAACATAGGACGATACACTATGTTACCAAAAGTATTGGAACACCTGCCTTTACACGCACATGAACTTTAATGGTATCCCAGTTTTAGTCTGCAGGGTCTAGTATTGAGTTGGCCTACCCTTTGCAGCTATAACAGCTTCAACTCTTCTGGGAAGGCTGACCACAAGGTTTAGGAGTGTGTCTATGGGAATGTTTGACCATTCTTCCATAAGTGCATTTGTGATGTCAGGCACTGATGTTGGACAAGAAGGCCTGGTTCACAGTATCCGCTCTTATTCACTGGTGTGCAGTCATGTTGGAACAGGAAGGGTCCATCCCCAAACTGTTCCCACAAAGTTGGGAGAGTGAAACTGTCCAAAATCATTTGGGGAAGGGGGGATTATGGTGTGGGGTTGTTTTTCAGGGGTTGGGAATGGCCTCTTAGTTCTAGTTAAGGGAACTCTAATGCCCCGTACACACGGTCGGACTTTGTTCGGACATTCCGACAACAAAATCTTAGGATTTTTTCCGACGGATGTTGGCTCCAACTTGTCTTGCATACACACGGTCACACAAAGTTGTCGGAAAATCCGATCGTTCTAAACGCGGTGACGTAAAATACGTACGTCGGGACTATAAACGGGGCAGTGGCCAATAGCTTTCATCTCTTTATTTATTCTGAGCATGCGTGGCACTTTGTCCCTCGGATTTGTGTACACACGATCGGAATTTCCGACAACAGATTTTGTTGTCGGAAAATTTTATCTCCTGCTCTCCAACTTTGTGTGTCGGAAAATCCGATGGAAAATGTCCGATGGAGCCCACACACGGTCGGAATTTCCGACAACACGCTCCGATCGGACATTTTCCATCGGGGCAATGCCCCGTACACACGGTCGGATTTTCCGATGGAAAATGTCCGATCGGAGCGTGTTGTCAGAAATTCCGACCGTGTGTGGGCTCCATCGGACATTTTCCATCGGATTTTCCGACACACAAAGTTGGAGAGCAGGAGATAAAATTTTCCGACAACAAAATCCGTTGTCGGAAATTCCGATCGTGTGTACACAAATCCGAGGGACAAAGTGCCACGCATGCTCAGAATAAATAAAGAGATGAAAGCTATTGGCCACTGCCCCGTTTATAGTCCCGATGTACGTATTTTACGTCACCGCGTTTAGAACGATCAGATTTTCCGACAACTTTGTGTGACCGTTTGTATGCAAGACAAGTTGGAGCCAACATCCGTCGGAAAAAATCCTAAGATTTTGTTGTCGGAATGTCCGAACAAAGTCCGACCGTGTGTACGGGGCATTAAGGCGTCAACATACCAAGACATTTTGGCGGGTTTTACTTCCTCTTTATTTCCCTGCAAAGGTAAAGCATAATAGTAGCCAGTTTTGTGTCACTTACCTGAAACCAAAGCCTGCGATGTCACTGCTTTCCCCACTAGCAGCGAGTGTCCATCTTCACCCCTCTTCCTTCCGGGGCCGCGAACTCCGGCTCTGTGACTGGCCAAAGTCACGTGATGTCACTCCTGCGCATGCGTGCGGGAGCCGCCAGTCACGGCATGATCCCTATTAGAAACGGCACCATGTGCCCTTTCTAAAGTAGTCATCGGCACTCAGCTTTTTTGTAAATATCTCCTAAACCATGGAGGTTTAGGAGATATTTCAAGCACCTACAGGTAAGCCTTAATATAGGCTTACCTGTAGGTACACGTGGTTGTACAGGGTGTACAACCACTTTAAGAGTTCCCTTCACTGGAACTAAGGGGCCAAGCCTAACCCCCGAAAAAAAACCCCACACCATAACCCCCCCTTCACCAAATGATTTGGACAAGTGCACAAAGCAAGGTTTTTAAAGACATGGCTGAGCGAGTTTGGGGTGGAGAAACTTGACTGGCCTCAACCCAATAGAACACCTTTGGGATGAATTAGAGCAGAGACTGCGAGCCAGGCCTTCTCGCCACATCAGTGCCTGACAAAACAAATGCGCTTCTGGAAGAATGGTCAAACATTCCCATAGACACACTCCTAAACCTTGTGGACAGTCTTCCCAGAAGAGTTGAAGCTGTTATTTGCTGCAAAGGGTGGGCCAACCCAATACTTTTGGTAATATAGTGTACCTATACTATGTGGTGAAAAAAATAACTAATAAACCTCAAATGTAAAAAAAAAAAAAAAAATAACAAAAAAGGGAACAAGAAACAGTAATATATATATATAAGTATTTCAAGTGTGCAATTAGCCTTAGGTTGAGTGAAGTAGACAAACGTTGGACATGGGCTGATTGTGGAGAGAAATGTATTTTCTGGAAGAGGTAGACCAAGAACAAATATTCTGTAAAGTATTGCAGTGAAAACAGATGAATTGTCACAATATGAAACGAAGCGTTCGAATGACTGACAGCAGTAATTGGACCACTTTTGGCAGGAGTGTCCAACCTCCACAAATCTGTTATTCTCAATAAATAGTCTGTAAAAGACTAAACAAATCTACAGACCTTGAAGTAGTTCACTTTGCGGAATGGCATGTAGCAGGTTGATGTGTCACTGCTGATTGTAAGACGGACTTGTCCGGTAAAGTCGCAGTATTTCTGGAAAGGCACTGCTTGGGGCGTAATACTGAAGACATTTGGCTGATATCTCCTATGCAAACCTCATTACAGAAAAATGCATGTCAGTTTATTTATGTTTAAGTAGCTTATGATGGAAAATACACAAGTGAGCGCTATCAAGTGAGATGGAGATACTGTTAGATCTTCCGTCCAAATAGTCACACGTGGTCAGGAGGTGGCCTCCCACGGAGCAGCATAACATCTCCAACTGCTAGTTACATAGGCGGTGGACTAGATTACACCACGATTTGATAAATGGCTGCAGATAACAATAATAAATGTCATGTAAATTCGATTCAACCTAACAGCTTTGCTTATAGTGATTGTAAACAATCACCTTGTAAAACAACCCATTCCGTTTAAAATAGAAATGAACATTTGTGTATAGATATAAAAAAAAAAACACAATAAATAACTTTTTATCCCTTTTTTTCTAAGTGGACATCTTCCCTCTGTTCTGAGCTGCATAAGAGCTGGGGGAAGGAAAAGCAGAAGCACACTGAGCTTCCCAGTGACTGGCTGTGCAGCGGGGGGTGTCAGGACAAGTTTGATCATTGGTCAGACCAGCTAGAGAATTGACCAGGGTGTGCTCTCTTGCTTAGTGTGGTCAGTTTTTAGAAGGAAAGCAAGGGGACTGTTAGGAACACCAGGAATTTCACATAAAGGAAGCAATACAAAGAGAACAAGATACTTTATCATACAAGTACATGGTGCAGCAGGCACATATCAGGAATATGTACAGCCGTGGCCAAAAGTTTTGAGAATGACACAAATTTTACTTTTCACAAAGTCTGCTGCTTTAGTGTTTTGTCAGATGTTACTATGGTGTACTGAAGTATAAATACAAGCATTTCATAAGTGTCAAAGGCTTTCATTGATAATTACATTAAGTTTATGCAAAGAGTCAATATTTGCAGTGTTGACCCTTCTTTTTCAAGACCTCTGCAATTCTCCCTGGCATGCTGTCAATCAACTTCTGGGCCACATCCTGACTGATGGCAGCCCATTCTTACATAATCAATGCTTGTCAGAATTTATGGGGGGGTTTTGTTCACCCACCTCTTGAGTATTGACCACAAGTTTTCAATGAGATTAATGTCTGGGGAGTTTCCTGGCCATGGATCCAAAATGTTGATGTTTTGTTCCCCAAGTCACTTTGTTACCACTTTTGCCTTATGGCAAGGTGCTCTATCATGCTGGAAAAGGCATTGTTCCTCACCAAACTGTTCTTGGATGGTTGGGAGAAGTTGCTCTCGAAGGATGTTTATGTACCATTCTTTATTCATGGCTGTGTTCTCAGGCAAAATTGTAAGTGAGCCCACTCCTTTGGCTGAGAAGCAACCCCACACATGAATGGTCTCAGGATGCTTTACTGTTGGCATAACACAGGACTGATGGTAGGGCTCACCTTTTCTTCTCCGGACAAGGTTTTTTCCAGAAGCCCCACACAATCAGAAAGGGGTTTTATCAGAGAAAATGACTCTACCCCAGTCCTCAGCAGTCCAATAGCAGTCCAATCCCTGTACCTTTTGCAGAATATCAGTCTGTCCCTGATGTTTTTCCTGGAAAGAAGTGGCTTATTTGCTGCCCTTCTTGACACCAGGCCATTCTCCAAAAGTCTTTGCCTCACCATGCATGAAGATGTACTCACACCTCCCTGCTGCCATTCCTGAGCAAGCTCTACACTGGTGGTGCCCCGATCCCGCAGCTGAATCAACTGTAGGAGATGGTCCTGGTGCTTGCTGGACTTTCTTGGGGGCCCTGAAGCCTTCTGCACAAATGCAGTGAAACTTTTTTTTATGGCATTAAAGTGGAGTTCCACCCATTTTTACAACTCTTCAGCATCCCTCACTAAACTGTGCACTGTAAACAAATTGGATATTTTTTTTTTTTTTTTTTCTCAGCACCTACTGTATATCTGCTGTATTCATTTTTCACTTCCTCCTCCCTGGCCACGGCCCATTGCATCATTTCCTGTTTACAATGCCTTCTGGAAAGGGGCAGCAACTTCCTCTGAAACTGCCGTTGCTATGGAAACCTGACCTGAAACCTATTACACTGCTTGTGCTGCACTGAGCATGTGCGAGATCTGCAAGGATGAGATCCAGGAAGAAATACAGTCTGGCTTCAGATGCCCACACTTAAGATGGCCACGGCCATCTTACTACTGCTATAAACTAACAAAACAGACCTTAGTTTACAGACTACCTTTACTAGAATACATTAGGCTTGCGTATTACAGGGGTATTTTTATTTTAAAAATATAATTTCGGCCGGAACACCACTTTAAGTTTATTTTCATCTGATCACTCTTCCTAACAGTCCTGATAGAACATTTTAAATTTATAGCAAATAAATATAGTAATAAAAAAGAACACTAGAAGCTCTTTAATATAACTGTTACAGGTTAATGCAGTTGATAAATGTCTAAAGAAATCAGTAAACAATGGTTGCTAATTTGGACATTTCAAACGTTCAAAATTTTTGTTCTCACAAGACCTGTTTTGTCTTAGTCCCTCTACTATAAAAATTGAAGTAGTCTCCAGACATTTTGTCCTTTAATTTTCACACAGTCTAAAATGACAAGGTGATTCCGGCAAAGCTGATGTTCCACATATGGCGTGAAACACAAGAGACGTTCCAGATCCTATTACATCATGGTCAGTTTACAGATACTGAAGTTAGTGAGAATAACCATGTATCCAATCAGGAAGGGAAGACCCTCACCATGACAACATTCAAAATATATTTATAAGGAATGAACAAGTCAAAAAATTGGTGGGTGCATAATGAGAGAGAAAATCAGTAAAAATTATAAATTTTATTACAGCATATTTAAAAAACATATAAATGACATACATACAACACCATGTATGGACACAGTTACCAGTTACCCAATAATGCAGTTACAGGGGGCTGGATCTAAGGTACAAGAATTGGTTTAGTAATATAGTGACGTGAAAAGGAAATATTTGATCTAGCAATGCCTCCAAGAACTTGCAAGTCAACGCGTTTCACTAAAATATTAGCTTCCTCAGGACAGATACTGGGTAGGTGCTGGTATATTTAAAAATAGAAAGGTACATGTATAAGTATTTAATGTAGTATATATCTATATAAGTATAAAAATAGTTATTGCAACATTTATCCAGGAAGAGTACATATAAACAAAAAAAATACAGATATAGACACACCAACATATATGCTTGCCTCGTGAACTTGTGGCTCAGGGTATAGGGACACTTCACAAAACTAAACAGACATCGTTATGAAATATGAAATTTGAAACTTTGTCTGATTGGGTGTCTGTTGCCCTGGGCACACTCGGGACAGTGTGCCCAGGGCAACTTCCCCTGCTCCCCCCCCCTTTGCCACTATGGGGGTTAGTGAGGTGCCAGAGCATACTTTACTCTACTGATCGCTGACATTGGGGCAGTTTTTAGCCCTACTGACCACCGCAAGCCATAGGCGAAGCCAGTGCCGCTGATAAGGCAGTGCAGCCAGCTCTCCTGTACTGGATCCAGACACTATCAGTTCAAAAGGGAGGCTTGCTGAGCAGGAGGGCCAGCTTTATTGTCTTATTGCAGGCATCAATTCTCTTCTGCCTCCTGCTGCAGTGCTGCCAGCTTCTCCTCCTCTTTCTCCCCCAGCTGCACTGCAGGGGGATTGGTCCTAGCACATGTGCCCCTTCCATCTGCTGTATGGACCACCTGTGTGCCCCTTTCCCCCACAGAGCTGCAGCTTCCCTCCTCTCCTCTCCTGCTGGCACCTGCTATGGGCACACATGGAGATGTTTCAGGATGGAGAGCGGGGGAAGGGGCCAGTAAATATGTAATTTACTGGCTTCTTCCTTTCCTGAATGAGCAAGGTGAGCAATCAGTACCAATCATTCCTGTGTACATTCATCGCCTAAGCACAGTCAACTGTGTTTGCTATGCTTCATTTTGTGAATGAGCAGAAGGCCTCAGAGAGCTTCTTATTCATTCATATGTGCAGCTGAGGTGGGGACCCTGTCAGGAAGGCTGTATGGGGCCCAGTGATTTCTGACAGCAGTCCTGAACGAAGCACAGGTTCACTTGAATTATCTTTTGCCCTGTACACACGACCGGTTTTGCCATCGGAATAAACTCCGAAGGTTTCTCCGACGGAATTCCATTCAAGCGGTCTTGCCTACACACGGTCAAACCAAAGTCCGACCAAAGTCCGACCGTCCAGAACGCGGTGACGTACAACACGTACGACGGGACTAGAAAAAGGAAGTTCAATAACCAGTAGCCAATAGCTTCCGTCTCGTACTTGCTTCAGAGCATGCGTCGTTTTTGGTCCGTCGGAACAGCATACAGATGATCGGTTTTCCCAATAGGAATTGGTTCTGTGGGAAATATTTAAAACATTTCTAGGTCCGTCAGAATTTTCTAAAAAATAAAGTCTGAGGAGGCCTACACACGATCGGAATATACGATGAAAAGCTTCCATCTGACTTTTTCTGTTGGACATTCCGCTCGTGTGTACGCGGCTTTACGCGCGATTCCAGGAATCTACTGGTAGCTTGGATCCAGGATCACACACACTTCGCCTCCTACACTCATGTGTTGTCCTGGAATAAAAGTATTGTTATACAGATTTCACTGATGACTATGTAGAGGAAGAGTCACCTCTCACACTCAGGGGATGCACAACTGAGCATGAAAGAAATCTTGCAATATTTCAGCAACACATCTGCATGACCTTCTTCACAATGCTAGCCAGGAAATGAATATCATTTTGTCATCCTTTCCTTTTGTTAAGACAAACAAAGATCATGTCACAGCTCATTTTCAAGCTTACAGTTTGGGTGAAGACTTAAAGGAAATAGAAAATAAAGCTGTTTCTTCTAGTGAAATTTTCTGGTCATAAACAGAAATTGAAGATCTTTCAAACGTTCAAAAACATTTCACCTTCCCAAAAAACTTACACCAAAATAATCAACTCCTTAACCACTTGACCTCCGTAAGATTTACCCCCCCCATGACCAGGACATTTTTTGCGATACGGCACTGCGTTACTTTAACTGACAATCGCGCGGTTATGCGACGCTGTTCACAAATAAAACTGATATCATTTTCCCCACAAATAGAGCTTTCTTTTGGTGGTATTTGATCAGAGACCGGAGAAGTCCATCTGACCGGAGAAGTCCATCTGACCAGAGAAATCCATCCAACCTCCTCTTAAGGACTCTGGAGAACCACTACAATTTTTACAAACATACTGAAACAGAAATACTGATCAGCACAATCTGAATTTCACACAGTCTCAGAAATTGCCAGCTGGAGAACCGTACGTATCGGGAACATACCGACAGGAAGACTCCCTTGAATGTATGTGGAGATCTTTGTATGGTGACCAGCGGGATCTGTGAGAAATCTAAGCATGAAGAGGCATTGAGAAGTGTTACCTATAATTGTGAGCGAAAATGATTACCTGCACGCTGTGGGAATCCCTTCACGCTGTCATGCTTTACTTCACTTGAATCTGTTGCAATTTCCCATGTATAATGAATGAATATCTGAGAAGATCGGATGAGTATTGTGCACCTTATGCTGTTTTTCTTCAGTGGTGTTATATTCCCTTGCCCTCAATAACTACTTACCTGGATTAAGCAGTCGGGACTGATTATACTCTTGACTATATTCACTTGGAATAGGAATGTAAAAACATTTAAATGCACCATGATGCGTTCATGTCCAATCCCATTGTCTCCTCAGCCCCATTGACTGACGGACTTATGACCAGGGAATCTTTGTAGATATTATCCACATCAATACCGGGCACTTACGCCCCCTTCCTTCCCAGGCCAATTTTCAGCTTTCGGCGCTCTCGCATTTTCAATGACAATTGCGCGATCATGCTACGCTGTACCCAAATGAAATTTTTATCATTTTGTTCGCACAAATAGAGCTTTCTTTTGGTGGTATTTATTCACAACTCAGTTTTTTATTTTTTGCGATATAAGCGAAAAAAGAGTGGAAATTTGAAAAAAAAAACTGTTTTCTTTATTCTATTTTAAAAGAAATCCAATAAAATAGAATTTTGTCATAAATTTAAGCCAAAATGTATTCTGCTACATGTCTTTGGTAGAAAAAAAATCCTGTTAAGTTTATAATAATTGGTTCGTGTGATCACGTAGAGATGTACGCAAATGATCATGTACAGATGTGTGCAGGTGATCAACGGACGTATGTATGCAGATAATCATTGAGACATGTGATTTTACTGGGACATATGTGGGGGAAAGGTGTTTTTACTATGTGGGGATGTGTGTTTTACACTGTGTGTTACTATACTGGTGATCAGTGTGTAAAAAGCTGTAAAAAACAGCTCATACACACTGATCACCAGCCGGCTGCAGCGATCCGCTCTCCTCTCCTCACCGACAACTAATGTATGAGGAGAGGAGAGCCGATCGCCTAGCAACCGGCTCTCTGTTTACATCACATGATGGCTGTGACTGGACACGGCCGTCATGTGATCAGGAGGGCCAATCACATAGCCCTCCTGCCGATCTGAGATGCGGCGTGTCCGGGTGACACGAGCGCATCGGGATCGCGCCGCTGCGCTGGCCTGCGCGTGCGCGATCCCCCTCCTTCTGAGGGACATTACTGAACGTCCACTTAGAAGGAGAGAGCGCCCACCCGGATATACATATGCAGTGGCCGAGTGGGAAGTGGTTAAAGAGTGTGGTCTTTATTCTGTACATCTTTCCATTACGGGATAGTGTGACATATGTCAATTGTGTTCCACACAGACACACACTTCTCTGTTTTAGGAACGAGCTACAGGGATCCCGTTTCACTTGGCTTTGAGCCATTATTTAGGAATTAAGGGGGGTGCTTTGCATTGGTAAGGGTGGGCTTGCCTATTGTGTGTTTTTTGCGCTTCTTTTCCCCTCGATTTCACAAGGGGTAACTTTGCCCTACACAGTGTGTCTGGTTTTAGAGGAATATCTTTGGGGATGGTTAGATTATCTGGGGGGGTCTTGGGTCATTGTGCTAACAATTAGTTGTACATCACTTTTTAAAGCAATAAATCTTTTTTGTAGTTTAACTCTTTAGGGTGTGTAAAAGTCTTTGTGTTTTTTATTGTTTCTTGGTATAGTATATTACTGACTACACCCCCCCCCCCCATATTCATTCGGTGAGTTCTACATATTTATACTAGGTGGGATTCCCATTTATTCCATATTTGTTGCATATGTTTTGACTACGTTTACTATATGTACCATTTTTACCTTTTTTATATTAAAGGTGTGATTTTTACTGCATTTTCTGTCTCGGTCTGATTCATGGTTCCTGACATTACCAAACAAAGAATACAGGATCTTCTTCGGGAAGGTGCATAAGGCCAATGGTGTCTGTATACAGTGTCTCTATATCTGGGTGTCCTGTGGCACTACAAGTGTCAGCTAGGTGACTAGGCAATGATGGCTGTATACGGTGTCCATTCAACTCTATCTGTGTGCAGTGTCTTTGTTTCCTGCAAATGGGCAAAAGCCCTCTCACTGATCCTGTGGTCAAGGTCCAAATGAACGTCCTGGAACAGGCAGGCTCTTCTAGTGACCCGACTGGTCACCTCACTCTGGAGCGCTTTACACCCTCGATGCAGGTGCGTCTGGATATGCACCAGGGATCCCCCACTCTCAGGCTGGATGTCCCCGACTGGCTGCGGATGCCCGAAACAACGCGGTGGACTGAACCGAGAGGCAGCACCTCTCCCCTAAGTCCAGTCCCTTCCCCTGCCTCATGGTAACTGAATTCCCTCAGGCAAACAAGATAGAGTCTTTGGTTCCTTTTCTCCAGAGCATGCTGGCTCTTGTAGTTCCATACAGTTCAATCTGAATGTGAAACTTAAGTCCTGAGACTACAATTCCCTGTATGCTTTGCTCCCTGGTGGTAATCACTCTGCTGACAGGATGTGATGACACAAAGTCTTAGCTGTCACTAGAGGGAAACAGTTTCACTGCAACAATCTTGCAGAGTGTCTTCTGATACTGCAGGTAAGATAGCCAGCTCCCTGCTACATTAGTATCACAGTCAGAGATGCAAAATATCCCAGAGTTGGACTTTAATAAAATATTGCAAGAGCAAGCATGTAAAAATGTGACAGTAACAGGTTAGGCTATTACTACAACAATAACTCAAAATATGGGCTCAATAAAAATACATTGGGGTTATTTACTAAAACTGGAGTGTGCAGAATCTGGTGCAGCTCTGCATAGAAACCAATCATCTTCCAGGTTTTAAGGTTGAGGATCAATTCACACTGCTCTCTGCAAACCGCTGCGGGTGTCAATGTAAAGTAAATGACACCCACAAATCGATTTGCAGAACGAAGTGTGAACTGTGAAATCAGACAGTAATCGGATCACATGGGTCTGAACACCCATGCGATCCGATTCCAGTGCAGACCAAAAAAAGAGACCTGCACCATTTCGGTCTGAATGCGATGCGATTTCAGCCATACAATGCGGTGCAAATCACATGCGATATCTGGGATCGCATCAGTGTGAACCCAGCCTAAAGCTTAAAGGGGTTGTAAAGGTTCATTTAAAAAAAAAAAAAACAAACATGTCATACTTACCTCCTCTGTGCAAGGGTTTTGCACAGAGTGGCCCCGATCCTCCTCTTCTGGGTTCCCCCCAGCAGCGCTCCTGGCTCCTCCCCACATTGAGTGCCCCCCACGGAGACCTGCATTCCAAGGGGACACTCGTGCGAGCACGCTCCCAAGTCCTGCTGCTGTGTCCATTGACACAGACAGCAAGACTCGGCCCGCCCCCTGCCTCCCGTGTCACTGGATTTGATTGACAGCAGCGGGAGCCAATGGCTGCTGCTGCTATCAATCTATCCAATGAAGACCCGAGACAGCGGCTGGAGACACTGGGCTTGTTCTCGTCGCTGGAAAGATCGGGGTCAGGTAAGTAAAAGGGGGGCAGCTGTACTAAAGAAGGTTTTTACCTTAATGCATAGAATGCATTAAGGTGAAGAATCTCAAGGGATTACAACTACTTTAACCACTTCAGCCCCGGAAGGATTTACCCCCTTCCTGACCAGAGCATTTTTGGGATTTGGCACTGCATCATTTAACTGACAATTGCGCGGTCGTGCGACATTGCACCCAAACAAAATTGACGTCCTTTTTTCCCCACAAATAGAGCTTTCTTTTGGTGGTATTTGATCGCCTCTGCGGTTTTTATTTTTTGCACTATAAACAAAGAAAGATCGACAATTTTGAAAAAAAAGCAATATTTTTTACTTTTTTCATATAATAAGTATCCCCCAAAAATGTATAAAAAAACTAATTTTTTCCTCAGTTTAGACCGATATGTATTCTT
Organism: Aquarana catesbeiana; assembly: GCF_042186555.1. Lineage (NCBI taxonomy): Eukaryota > Metazoa > Chordata > Amphibia > Anura > Ranidae > Aquarana > Aquarana catesbeiana. The sequence continues at coordinate 312,976,472 of NC_133330.1, forward strand.
CTACATATTTATGGTAAAAAAATCACAATAAGCGTATATTGATTGGTTTGCACTAAAGTTATAGCGTCTACAAAATAGGGGATAGTTTTATGGCATTTTTATTATTCTTTTTTTTTTTAATTAGTAATGGCGGTGATCTGCGATTTTTATCATGACTTTGTCATTATGGGGGACACATCGGACACTTTTGACATTATTTTGGGACCAGTGACATTTATACAGCGATCAGTGCTATAAAAATGCACTGATTACTGTGTAAATGGCATGGAAGGGGTTAAACACTAGGGGGCGATCAAGGGGTTAAGTGTGTCCTAGGGAGTGATTCTAACTGTGGGGGGGGGCTACTACTCACATGACAGTGATCACTGCTCCTGATGACAGGGAGCAATGATCTCTGTCATGTCACAAGGCAGAACGGGGAAATGCCTTGTTTACATAGGCATCTCCCCGTTCTTCTGCTCAGTGACACGATCGCGGGCAACCGGCGGACATCAAGTCCGTGGGACCCACGGTCACGGAGCACGCGGCGGACGCATGTGCGTGCCCACAATGCCGCATCTTAAAGGGGACGCACATGTACGCCCATTTGCCCAGCTGTGCCATTGTGCCAACGTATATCGCCGTGCGCTGGTCGGCGTGTGGTTAATTGAACAAGTTAAAGTTAGAAGCTGATTGGCTGCCATCCACAGCTGCACCAGATTCTGAGTGCTCTGTTTTTAGTAGATCTCCTCCTTTATACGTTCCCTTTAAGCTGAGAAAACATTTGCAGCTTATTGGCCTAAAGCCAAGCCAAAATTCTATGCGTTCCTTTGTTTTTTGCATAAACCATTTTTTATCCACTTATCGTTATGTGCATAATAAATTGTATAGGAATATATTTCTTGCAAAATGCAATGTGATTAGTCATAAAGAAGTGTACATAACAAACAGCTGTGTCCTCCGCTTGCCTCTCCATGTATGGCAGAAATGTTTAGGCTTTTTTTTCCTTGTTATCGGCTGCAGATGAGACATGAAGTAGTACAGTGCCTCTTGCCAGCGGGGATTACGGGTAGAATAAATTTCCACCATATCAAGCCATTAAATCCAGGCTCCTCATTCTATCAGCCAATCTGGCAGCTCTTATGAAAGCATTGACTGGTGACTATGTGTTGTGTTTACACATGGTTAGTAGTATTCATAGCGCTGCGGCTGTACATGTATACACATCTCCATCTGACCACTTAGATCAGGGGTCCTCGAAGTCTTCAGCTCTCTGACCCCTTCATCCAGATTCACTGTTCACCGAACTTCAAATGTTAATTATATAACAATAATGTAATAAATACTGCTTTAACTAATAGTACTATAAGTAAGAATGTAACTCTAAAGAGGGCTTTTTTTTTCAGGGGGAACTTTAGCCCTGAATGTAAATAATGCCAAGGGGTGCTGGCAGTTCTTTTGATGCTGGCTGCTGTGGGATCTATTGTCATTGGGGGATCTATTGTTGGAGTGGAGGCCTATTGCTGCTGGTGTGGGATTTATTGTTGGTGGGGTGATCTTTTGTTACTGAGGGGATCTATTGTTGTTGAGGGGGTCTATTGTTGCTTGGGGGGGTCTACTGTTGCTAGCTGCAGGGGGGGTTATTTTACTGCCTTTCCATCAGGGGCGGTCCGTCCATTAAGGACGCACAGGCGCCGCCCCCCCTGTCCATCGCTGCCCCCCCTATCCGGCCCCTTTCAGGACACAGGCGCATGGATTTAATGTGGAGGGGCTGTTTTTTTGAAGCACCGATTAGAGCCAGAGGCTCTAATAGGCTTCAATATAGGATGGGCTTTGGTCACAGAGAGTGCACTCCGAGCCCACCTAGGTGTGTTACTACAGAGAATCAATATTCGCTGTTGTAACATTGATCCTCCTCCCGGCCAATCAGGAAGCAGGGTTTGACACTGATCACCAATTAGCTGAAAGGACAGGCAATCCTATTGGACGCCTAGGGGGAGGAAGGGAGGAGCAAGAAGCCGCCATGAAGGAGAGGACAGGGCCGAGCCATTGCACCACGCTGCCTGCTGCCTGCCACACGCCACGATGGGGTAAGTGTCAGACCGACCAGAAAACAGCGGGGGAGTGGGTGCCGCTCGGGGGGAATGAGTGGTTGTTTGCTGCCCCCCCCCCCCCAATAAAAAAAAACACCTGTCGCCACTGCTTTCCATACAAACTACTTAGCACCAAAAATACTTGGTACTTGATACTTGGTTCTATATTCTCTAAAAGATGCAATGCTTGGAGGTGGGTAGGGGGTGGAACCAAGGGACGGTGCTCAGGGGTGGGTAGAGGGCGGAGACAAAAGATGACTCGGAAGGGGGGAAAACCTGCACCTATTTTCTGAGGGAAAAAAAGTCCTGGCAGGCAGCTAGTGAATCAGTTCCTTCCTATATCCCCAGTGATGACCCACCCTGAACTGAACCCAACATCCACCGTCACAGCAGTAAAAAATGCTAATGAGGATCAAGATAAGCCCTGCAAACGGAAGTTTAACTCTAGCAAATGTAGCTGTCCCATTTCAAATGCCTCTTCCTGCATTTACATACCTCCTTAGACCCAGTCTGTCCAGACAGTAGGGTCATCTACTGACTTAGCACCATCCACAGGCAGCTTACCTCTTCATTAATACAAAGTTGAATCCAACACAATTTTTTACTTCAGATAATTGCAGTACAGAGGGTGTTTTTCCAGTATTTGGAAGTGTAAGAAAACAATGACTTTCCTAAGCCCTGTTTCTGTGAAGCATAAGTCATGAGGGAATGTGGAAGAAACAGGGAGGGTTTAGCTAGGACTGAACTAACTAGCACTAAACAGGATGCAAGTCAGAGGGAGAAACCTAAAACACATTAATAAACAAGCTGTAGTACATCAAAACCTCCACTAGATGTCAGCATACTATTAAACAATAATAAAAACTTGTTGGATTCATGACATCCTTTTATGATGTAATGTGGACTTGATGCTGTTGTTGTACCATAACAAGCTTTTTTATATCAGATGGTTTGTGGGCATTAAACATACAACTTTTTAACAATAGAATAAATTATTATTCACGATTTATATAGCGCCAACAGTTTACGCAGTGCTTTACAATGTATAGGGGGGACAACACAATTACAATACAGTTCAATACAAAAGGTATAGGAGTGGGATAGTCTTCCCTGAATAAATGAGTTTTCAGGGATCTCCTAAAGGTGGACAGGTTAGGGGCTGATCAGATATATCGGGGCAAGGAGTTCCAGAGGATTGGAGAGGCTCTGGAGAAGTCCTGACGGCGAGCATGGGAGGTGGTAACAAGGGAGCTAGAGAGCAGGAGGTCCTGGGAGGAGCGGAGGGGACGATTTGGGCGATATCTGCAGATAATGTTGGTGATGTAGCGGGGGGCGATGTTGTGAATGGTCTTGTATGTTATGGTTAGCATTTTGAATTTTACGCGGTGGGGTAGGGGAAGCCAGTGAAGGGATTGGCAGAGAGGAGCAGCAGTCACGGATCGGTTACTGAGGTGTATTAGTCTAGCAGCAGAATTCATAATGTTTTGAGGATAATGCGCTAGGCTGATGTGCCCTCTGTTTTGCTTTATGGTGTATCCTGACTTCCCCAGTCGTAAGAGGACAGCAAGGCACAGCTTGTCCATTAAAGCCAAGATGGGAATCTAGACAACTGCCACCCCCGGGGTCTAATCTTAAGCACAGGAGGTTTTTACACGTGTTTGGATTGGTTTGGAATTGAACAATAATAATCTGACTCAACACAAAAAAATTCATAAAAGTGGAACAAAACAGCAACTATAACAATATCTAGATAGAATAGGCATTAACTACACAGGAGCTATAAAAGGGAATTCCATGGGAGGCAACAGTCAGTATGGCCAATCTACTGCTTTCAAGGTCCTAACTAAACCACTGGCTAATGGGAGAACTCATAACGAAAAAATGCCAGCGATGAGACGTTTATCATATGCAGAAGTGTTCACTCTCAAAGGGAGAGTATATGTTGTCTATAAGACATGGCAGAGACCCATGATGTGTCTGCACATTGGCAAAATTGCATGAATCCCCCACGCACGCTCAGACACCCCACGCGTTTATCCCCTGAAGACGTCCGTTGCACCAGACAAAACATGCGCAGGACAAGGCTAGTGTCATATGATGTTGTACACCCCCGCTGTCGATCGCTGCTGTGTTTTGCCTATGTAAAGCCCGGTACACACTATCAGATGGCTGAACGAAAAAAAAACTGAAGAGCTGGAGAGGAGATCCTGTACTAACTATGCAATGTTAGTACAGCAATTTCCCCCGCTGAGCTATTGTGTTCCGACAGGGGACGCCCCTCGCCAAACACACTAGTCAGATGCCAATCGGCAGACCTTTTTTCGGGCATGCCCCTTTGACAGAAGGTATTTCTATCATGGCAGCCTCTGGATATGTAGAACTGCTACTACATGTTTGTGACTTGCATTATGTTGGCTTCACTTTACACCAGCCCTAATCTGTATTTAAATAGTCTTGTGAGTAAAATTTGTAATTGATACTTTTTTAAATATTGGTAATCTATATCACATAGTAAGGTACCACCAGGGGGTTTTCTTTATTTGTTTTTATCTATTTGAGATGTTGGCCTGATTTCCCCATCGATCATACCCCTATCCTTTTTCATACTTCGACAGAAGCTGGACGTTTGACTTGCTTCTGTCAAACCTGCTGCCGTACACATGGGACGAATGTTTCTATTGTTGTTGTTCAATATATTTTTATTGAGAAAGAATATTAGTAACAATACACCGATGGAACATGTATTCTGAAATATATCTAGTCATAGTAGCAAGTATACATAGCGTAGACCTTTAATTAGTCCAAAGTGACATCCTTTACAAGTCATTAACAAAACGAAAGATGTTGACAACCAGTGTCGTATTGTGGGAATGGTAGGTTGTTTCCAATACTTAGGTATAAGTGTTTTGGCAGCATTCAGTAAGTGAGAAGTAATGGATTTTTTTATATCAACCTACTGGTTCGCCTGTACAGTGAAATAACATAGCCCAAGGGTCATTGGGAACAGGATAGCCTTGTATTACATTAATCCAGTGTAGTATAGATGACCAATAGGGGCGAATGAGTGGGCATAGCCACCAGATGTGGGCATATGTGGCCATAGCCCCACATCCTCTCCAGCAGAGCTTTATGAAGAGACGCTGGCGTGTAATGCCATCCAGTCAGAACCTTATACAGTAATTGGTCTCTGTGATTTTAGAGGAGATGGAGGAAGTGTAAGCCATTTGGAGAATTTTGGAACGATTGTCATCTGTTCGAGGCTGCTGTAAGTCCTTTTCCCAGCTCGTTAAGAATTTAAGACAAGAGTTGGATAGTTAGATTCCAGTGACAGCAGTGCTTTATAGAATAAAGAAATGCTTTTTTGTGGGGGCCGTGTAGCTGCCAGAATGTTTTCCACTGGCGATGGGTCTGCAAGTGAACGTGCTGTAGAGGCTTCGCAAGAAACCTAATAAACATGGATAGTTGGTTATATCTGCAATAGTCCATAGTTGTTATGGAGGTGTTTTTGAGTTGAGAGGTTAGAGGAATTAGTCCACTTGGGGATAGGACACGATGCAGAAGAGCTGGTGAATGGGGGATCCAGATCTAAATCTCCAGGTGGGAAATATGAGTGCCGCATCAGGGGCATCAAGGGGGAGTTGTAGAGCTATTCATGTAGCCTATGGAGGGAGTCGCAGATCATAAAGGTAGACCTAGTCAGAGGGGGGGTGTTTTCAGACAGAGAAAACCTCGAGGAATCCAAAACTGCACGAACAGATCTGAGTTACTGAGGTCATGTTCTAGTTGTACCCATAGCTTGTATCCCTGGTGATGCTTCCAGTATGATATTCTATTTAGAATGATCGCTAAGAAGTATTTCTTGTTCAATATGTTTATTGAATTTAGAATAAAAAGAAGTATATAACATTATATTGACATGTACATAAGATTCGGAAATTAAGAAACATTGTCATACAAATGATGATACCATCTCATTTAGATAATACAGGAAAGAGTTTAAAGGGGTTGTAAAGGTAATTTTTTTTTTTTAAATAACAAACATGTTATACTTACCTTCACTGTGCAGCTCGTTTTGCACAGAGTGGCCCCGAACCTGCTTATCTGGTGTCCCTCGACAGCTGTTTCAGCTCCTCCCTGCAAGGATTCACCACCTTAACCTCCCTGGCGGTATGATTATTTCGGATTTTAGGTGCTGAAAGCGGTACCATTATTTTGCATGGAAATTTGGCGTTTTATATTGTAGGTCTGTAAATGTTAACAATAACACACTTAAATCTGTCCAAACCAGAGTCTAGTAGATATCCCGGGTATGATAAAGTTTGAAACACAAAAACATAAATTATAATATAATAAATAAAAATACATAATTAAAAAAAAAATAGTAATAAAATAAATTTCCCCACAATTCACTATCGCTCAATTCTGCAAGTGTTCTAATTTACTATCGCTGTTTTCTAGCTGGTCTAAAGCCATTTTTGACGTAAAGGGACACTTTTTGGTTGCTATGGACAATCTCCAGTTTCCAGGCAGAAAGAACAGTGTATATCATGTAAAACTGCATGCAGGGCATGGGACAAAGCACTGGGGACAAAAGGGATGTGAAATCATTTCATACAGTACTGGAATCTGTAAGATTCCAGTACTGTATGTGTTATGATTTTTACTTTTTTTGAATTTGCCGCCAGGCTCCGCCCCCGTGCGTCGCGCCGCTCGCAGGGAACGGAGCCTGGCACGGAGAGGCTTCGGAGGAGGACGGAGCCCTCGGACACTGCGGGGGACATCGCAGTATCCCGGGGACAAGGTAAGTAACGCCGCCCCAGGATCCTGCAATGCGATCCCGAGTGTGGCTCGGGGTTACCGCTAATGGTACTGAATTTTAACCCCGAGCCACACTCGGGAAAACCGCCAGGGAGGTTAATGCAAGCTCCCTCGCATGGTGGTTAGTTCTTGCGGGCACGCTCCCGTGATACAGCCGGCGGCTATAGCCGCTCACTGTATCACTCGGCCCCGCCCCCGGAGCGCCGCGTCATTTGGATGTGACTGACAGCAGCGCGAGCCAATGGCTGCGCTGCTTTCAGTCCATCCACTGTAGCCAATCAGCAGCCAGGCTGAGCAGCGAAGAGGATGTCGGGAGCGAGCGCAGGACTTTTGAGGGGTCAGGTAAGTAAAACGGGGGGCTGGGGGCGGCGGTATTGTCGGAAGTTTTTTCACCTTAATGCATAGAATGCATTAAGGTGAAAAAACGTTTACCTTTACAACCCCTTTAAATATATGTAAAAGAAGTTAAAAAAGAATCAAGAACAAACGCAATCCTAATATTAGAGAGTATAAGACCCTAAGAAGTATAAAAATAAAAATGAAGAAAAAAAATTAAATAAAATTCCCTCAGTTATCTGCACATAAGTAGAGTCATATCTCCAGACAACCCGACCACCCCAAATGGGATCAAACTGTGGACGAATGGGGGCATGATCTTAAGATAATGAGTTATCAATTTACAGAATAGAGGGAATGTTCGACGAATCTTAGCATGATCAAGGTAAACAATAACTTGTGTTTTCTTCACGTATAGAGTAAATATAGTCTATACGCAAAAAAGGTGATATTATAAGAAAAATGAACAATGTATGACTGAAGTATCAATACTGGTAAATGATCTTGTGTATGAGGATAATAGGATGGAAAGAAAAAAGAAGAAAAAAGGAAAGGAGAAACAAGGGAAAGATACTGCTAAGAAGTATTTCTTAAAGTCAGGGAGTGCTAAAGCACCCTCAAACTTCAATTTGCTGAGGAGAGCTCTAGCAATATGGGGGTGTTTGGGGTGCCAAATATATTTGTATAGCAAAGAGGTTAGCACTGAAAAGAAATCCACAGGAATTTTATAAGATTTAATTTGGAACATAAAAAGTAGTCTAGTCAAGACATTCATTTTGACCACGCTAATTCTTCCCAACCATGAGAAAGCCGATCCATTTATGTAGGTCCAGGCATATAGAATTTAGAAGGGGGATATAATTTTCTTTAAATAATAATGCAGGGTTGGGTGTAAGATAAATTCCTTGGATATGTTAGTTTCTGTGGTTGCCGAGAAAAGGGGAAAGAGGGTTTTAGAAGATTGACAAATTTATGAGCTACTGAAATGTTAAGGATTTCGAATTTAGATAAGTTGATCTTGAAGTTTGAGACTGATCCGAAGGTTTCAAAAGCTGGGTCGGTTTCTAATAAATCAACTGATACCGCCTGATATTCGGCCTGTGTGTATGGCCCTTTACTCTCTAACTTTTGTGAGTATTTACTTTTAATAAATCATGTGGTTTTAGCATACTACTCTATGGTCCTTTGTTCTTTTTCCTACCCATTATTACTTTGAGGTGCTGGCTTTGAATAACCAGTGAAGGACTGTGGAGGCGGTGATATCCTGAGTGGTGGCCCCCTCCAATTGGATGATTTCTGAGCTGTTGATCTCTTATCATTTGGAGATCAATACCATTTAGTAAGAGAACTGACACACCTGTCTGTGAGGTGGTTTGGGATTCTTATGCCCCGTACACACGGTTGGATTTTCCGACAGAAAATGTGTGATAGGACCTTGTTGTCGGAAATTCCGACCGTGTGTAGGCTCCATCACACATTTTCCATCGGATTTTCCGACACACAAAGTTTGAGAGCAGGATATAAAATTTTCCGACAACAAAACTCGTTTCGAAATTCCGATCGTGTGTACACAAATCCGACGCACAAAGTGCCACGCATGCTCAGAATAAATAAAGAGATGAAAGCTATTGGTCACTGCCCCGTTTATAGTCCCGACGTACGTGTTTTACATCACCGCGTTCAGAACGATCGGATTTTCCGACAACTTTGTGTGACCGTGTGTATGCAAGACAAGTTTGAGCCAACATCCGTCGGAAAAAATCCTAAGATTTTATTGTCGGAATGTCCGAACAAAGTCCGACCGTGTGTACGGGGCATTACATGTGGACTTTCATTAATTACAAATTTCACATTAGGACTTTTATATATTTCTGTTTGTTATGCATAAGTGAATTGAATGTAATGGGACTGTTATGTCACTATTTGTTTGATGCACATTGTTTATTGTCATTATGGTTTAATATGAGTTAGCTTTTTTTTTTCATTTGCATATTTTTGTGTGATTTTTTATTTTTTTTTATCACCACAGAGATATTGGTTTTTGCGCACCTTTTAGATTAATTCTTTTTGTAATTCCTTTGTGTCCAGAATATTTGTGGAGGTATTACCTTTTTTTGCACTAAGCACCCAATTTCCTCTGTGTATATACCCCACAGGTTTCTCAAGTCCCATAGACCTCCTTCTTTCTGTGCATGCGCAGAGTCCGAGCGGATCTCCCACATGTCGTGGCTCTTTGTCAAGTCCTTTAAACCTGCGGCCTGTCTGTGCATGAGCAAGACACATACAGCTCTTACCTCGTCTAGGTACAGAAAGTAAGTTAATTGCAAATTTTAAAAAATCCTATTTATTGATTTTTTTTTCTCCAATTCTGTAAGAGGGAGGGGGGAGGAGTCAGAGGAAAGGAAGCTGGATTTCCGAGTGATGGTCCCCTTTAAAAGCAGGAAACCCTGCTGGATCCCGCTGAGGCACCTGAGGCTGACCAGGAGTTGATGGAACACGGCACAGGGCTGAAATGAAGAATCCAAATGAGAATCCCCATTATTCTGACATATATTTTCATGCATTGCAGAAACTCCAGATTGAAAAAAAAAAGGCAATTTCCTTTTTCTTTTTGGCTATTGATTCACACCCAGACACGTTTTTTGAATGTTAAATATTTTTTCTCTATTATTTCATTTTCATACTTATTTCCAAAGCAATGACAATGTGTAAATCAGCATATACAATGCCAGATTTACTTGTGCACCAGAACCATTTTTCCATGTCATCGGTAGGGTGGCTAAAGGATCAGGGAAGAGGAAGCCAGGTACTGATGACACACAAAAAAGATGGAGGATGAAGAGGAAGGTCTGTAGAAGAAGTGCTGTGCTAATGGACAGAGAAGGATGACTAACAATGAGAAAAGCAATGCTTGTTTGGATTCCCAATGAGGGGGTGAGGTCTCAGTGCACAGGCTCTGAGTGTCTTCCACTCACTCAAACTGAAACAATAGCAGGTATAGAGAGCTGGAAATCCGAAACATCCAAATGTGATAATCTTTATTTGCTACAGGGTGAGTATAGGATAAAAAACACTTACGCGTTTTGGCCCACGGCCTAAAAATGTGATATTAATGCCTTGTTTGTGTTTTTTTTTTGTTTAAATAACACATATGTTACACTGTGTAATGGTTTTGCACAGAGCAGCCTGGATCCTCCACTTCTCGGGTCCCACGCCAGCGTTCCTGGCCCCTCCCTCCTGCCGAGTGCCCCCACAGCAAGCAGCTTCCTGTGGGGGCACCCAAGCAGGCGCGCTTCCGACCTGCTGCTCTGTGTGTCCATTCACACATGGAGCCGTGGCTGGATCACCCCCCCTTCCATCTCCTAATTGGCTCCCAATGGCTCCCGCTGCTGCCAAAAGCCAATCAGGAGTGTGAGTCCCCAGAGAGGCAAGGCTCTTGTGGACATAGCTGGATCGAGAGGGGGCTCAGGTAAGTATTAGGGGGGCTGCTGCACACAGGTTTTTAGAATGCATGAAGGTAAAAAAATCTTGTGCCTTTACGACCACTTTAATCATAGATATGACTAAGGCCGGGGGCCAAAACCTGTAAGCTTTTTTAGTCTGTACTCACCCTGTAGTAAAGATTATCGCATTTGGATGTTTCGAGTTGCCAGCTGTCTATCCCTGCTATTGTTTTCCAGAAGGATCATAGAGGTTGATGCATACCGAATAATAATGGCGAAACATCATGTACTTTAAAGGGTATGTTAAACTTCCCTTTAAAAAAAAAAAAAAAAAAAACATACATGTCATTCTTACCTCCTCTGTGCATTTGGTTTTGCAGAGAGTTGCCCCGATCCTCCTCTTCTGCGGTCCCTCAGTGGCGCTCCTTGCTCCTCCTCTTCTCGAGTGCCCTGTCGGAGAAGCGCTCTCCCTCGGGGCTCCCGTGCCCTGCTGCTTCCATTGACACAGACAGCAGGACTCGTCCCTGGCTCCCGCGTCAATGGCTGTGCTGCTGTCAATCTATCCAATCAGGACCCGAGACACTGGTTGGAGCGGGTGTGCTCGTCCCCGACGCAGGAAGGATCAAGCTCAGGTAAGTAAAAGGGGAGCTCTGGGGGGGGGGGGGGCTGGTGCACTACAAGAGGTTTTTCACCTTTAAGTAAAAAACATTAGGAGCATATTGAGTGTGGGAGGTGCAAAATCCTGTTTAGGCCACATGTATAACGTCAGACAGGGTTTAAAGCTTAACTAAACAAAAGAACAAAAATGTATCACAGCTTAAATGTGGTGCTGTATTTGTTTCTTCTTTAAAGGGCTCTTTCTCACGGGGCGGATCAGTGATGATCCGCCCCGTGAATATCCGCTTGCTCAGCGGGGATCGCTCCGCCGATCCCCGCTGAGCAGGAAGATGACAGGTGCATCGCTGCACACTGTGCAGCGACGGACCTGTCAGAGCGCCGCTCTCCCCTATGGGGGGATCGGATGATGACGGACCGTAGTGTCCGTCGTCACCCGATCCGATCCGAAAACGGATGGAAAAGTAGGTTTTTCCTCCGTTACACTTTTCGGATCGGAGCGGGTCGGATGTCAGCAGACATGTCACCGCTGACATCCGACGCTCCATAGAGATTCATGCATGTCCGTTTTTCATCCGAAAACGGAAGGATGAAAAACGGACATACGGATCGTTAGTGTGAAAGAGGCCTTATAGTTTTTTTTTCCCTTTATTTCCACCTGGTGATCCTGCCAATAACACACTTCCTGTCCTAGGGTGACAACACCGACTCATTGTACTACATATGTATGGAGAAGCAGTGTTGCCACCCTTGGACAGGACTACGGGGTATCTCCCCTTCTCCATAACAGGGGGAGGTGTTTTGTAGTCCACAGAGAGCTCTAGAAAAAATACCGATAACAGTCAGAGAGCACAGGAAGTTATCAGCTCACAAGATTTCTGGCAGGACTTTTTCGCACATATTGAACAGATACTGTATAACAAACCACTTTTAATGGTCACTTTAAACAGACTAAAAAAAGAGCAAATAAGAGAAAATTATTGTTAGGGTTTACATACACTTTAGGGGGCCCTTAAAAATAAAAATGCAGCCATTGCCAATATTTTTTTAATATTTAATATCATGTACCAATAAAATATATACAGCTTAATAGTTCAAGCAATGTTTTATACAAAAAAAAACAAAAAAACAAAAAACAGCAATCAGTTAAAAGTCATATCAATATCATCAGCATTGTGATTTTTCACAAACCTGCACAATTCCAGCTCACGTTTTGTTGAATGCACACGTTGGTCATGAGTCACACACTGTAATTTCATTTTTTTTTAAGTATTGTTTGCATTTCAAGATTGATATGACACAGGCTTTATCTGATCCAGATGTTAAATAAAAACCACATTGATGTTGTTTAATCAAATGAAAATATAAAATGAACAATGGCAGAACTGCTGCACCAGGATCTCCACAAGGGATGGTGAGGCTGAAGAGCAAAGAATGTCATGGAAGATGCCTTCTCCTTATACAGACAAGTTCTTGCGCCTACTGCCCATGCTGCCTGTCCAGAACAACAATGGTTTGGTTGTATACAACCAAACCCCCACCTCCTTCTAAATCTGATTTGGCAGTACGATCCATGCTACCATTCACAGAGGTTTTTTTTTTTTAATTATTATTATTACCAACCAAACCCAATCTCTCTCTCTCTGGGTCTGGATAGGCAGTATTACCCATGATACCAGTCTATAAAACACAAAGTTTTTTTTTATTATCACCAGCCAAAGCCATACTCTCTCTGAATCTGGATAGGCAGTGCAATCTACGCCTTTTCAGAATCACAGGTTTTGTATTACCAACTAGACACCACCTGTCTTGAGTCTGGACGGGGAGCATAATCTGTACTACCAATCCTAAACACAGGAGTTTTGTATTATTATTATTATTACCAACCAAACACCTCTTCTTCTATGAGTCTGGATGGATAATACAATCCATGCTACCAGTGCTTAACCACTTGCTTCCCAAGCCTATTCCGACACTTCTCTCCTACATGTAAAATTGATCTTTTTTTTGCTATAAAATTACTAAGAATCCCCAAATATTATACATTTTTTTAAGCAAAGGCCCAAGAGCAGTAGTCTCCAAACTGCTGCCCTTTGCTTGCTTTTATCCGGCCCTTGGGCCACTATTTTCATCCGACAATGGGACATAATCCCCCCCCACTAACACCAATTAAGGGGCAAAATTCCTCTCAATAACACCAACAATGGGGCACAATTCCTCCCAATGACACACAAGACGGGCCCAATGACACCAATAATGGGGCACAATTCCTCCCAATGACACCAACGGTGGGGCACAATTCCTCCCAATGACACCAAAGATGGGGCCCAATGACACCAATAATGGGGCACAATGCCTCCCAATTACACAAACGGTGGGGCACAATTCCTTCCAATGATGGGGCCCAATGACACAAATACTGGGGGAAAATTCCTCCCAATGACACCAACAGTGGGGCACAATTCCTCCCAATAACACTAATGATGGGGCACAATTCCTCCCACTGCCACAAATGATGAGGTGCAATCCCTCCCACTGACACTAAAAACAGGGCATTGTTTAATCCCACTGATGTCAGTTCAGCCCCCCTTAAGTCTGAAGGACAGTAAACTGGCCCTTTGTTTAAAAAGTTTGGAGACCCTTGCTCTATAAAATATAATAATGGGTCTTGCAATTTTTTATTCATTAATTCAATATGTTAATTTAAATCCTTGTTTTTCATTGCAAAGTTTGCTGGAAAGGGTGTATAGCAGTGTGCAGAGGGTTCATCCAGAATTTGCAATTTTTATGTCACACGGTATTTGCACAGTGGTTTTTCAAACACAATATTTTGGGGAAAAAAATACACATTATTGAATTTTAGGGAACACAAACACAAAATAATACCAATTACTTTGGTAAAATATAAAAAGATGATGCTACACCAAGTAAATAGATACCAAACATGTCACACTTGAAAATTGGGCACGCGCATGAAATGGTGACAAACTATGGTACTTTAAATTATCCATAGGTGACACTTAATAAAGCCTTTGCAGGTTACCAGTTTAGATTTACACAGGAGGTCTGTGGTGCTAGAATTATTGCTCTCACTTTGACGTTTGCGGTGATACCTCACATGTGTAATGCGATCACTGTTTACATATGTGCGTGGGACTGATTTGTGCATTCGCCACTGCATGTAAGCATGGGGGGGCTTTGAAAAAATTTGTTTTATTTCATCATTTATTTAATTTTTTTTTTTTACACTGCTTCTTTACAAAAAAAAAGATTGATCACTTTTATTGCTGCCACAAGGAATGTAAACATTCCTTGTGACAGCAATAACAGTGACAGGTACTTTATGAAGAGATGGGGGGTCTAATACTCCATTTCTCCTTGGGGCTCCAATGCAGCAGATCAGACCCAGATCGATCTGATTGGCTGCTTCACTGGCTGCTATGTGGCCAGTAAACGAAGAGTCGGTACCAGAAGTGACTAAATAGTCATTGTTTCCAGGTTCTGATGTCACACAGTGGGAGGAACAACTTCAGTTCCTCTCACTGTGAGTCTGGGGCTGGATGCCGCCTGTTCGGGAAAGCCAGGTAAAAGCGGCAGTGGTGGGAGGTGGGTGGGACCCCTTTCCACCACCTGAAAAGTATTCCAGCGGCTGCCTAGCCGCTCTGATTACTTTTACATGAAAGAGAATCACCGGCACTAAAAACTGATAATGGGATCATGGTTGTAGCCTCAACTATGATCCCGGTATAACCGCTTCTCTACCTCGACAAATATATACTGTGGCCAGTAGGGAAGCAGTTAATATTAGAGGTTCTCTAATGCCATGTACACACGACTGGACTTTTCGACAGCAAAGGTCCGACAGAGCGAACCCGTCGGACAATTCGATCGTGTGTGGGCTTCATCGGACCTTTTCCGTCAAAAGATCTGACGGACTTTAGAAATAGAACATGTTTCAAATCTATCCCACGGACTCGAGTCCTATCAAAAAATCAGTTCATCTGTATGCTAGTCCGATGGACCAAAAACGACGCAAGGGCAGCTATTGGCTACTGGCTATGAACTTCCTTCATTCTAGTCCGGTCGTACGTCATCACATTCAAATCAGTCGGACTTTGGTGTGATCGTGTGTAGGCAAGTCCGTTTCGTTAGAACTCCATCGAAAAGTCCTTCGGAGTTCAGTCCATCGAAAAGTCCACTTATGTGTACGCGGCATAAGGCTCCATTCACACTTGTATGACTCCAAAGTAGCATGACTTTGGAGTGCACCTTTGGTGCAAGTTTGGATGGGTGCGACTTGGATGTGACTTGTTGTCCCTCTGCAAAGTCGGACCCACTGTTGCACCACTGTTACATATAAAACATTAATGCCGCGTACACACGAGCGGACTTTACGGCAGACTTTGCCCGGCGGACGGGATTTGGTCGGACAATTAGATCGTGTGTGGGCTCCAGCGGACTTTGTTTTCTCAAAAGTTGGACAGACTTAGATTTGAAACATGTTTTAAATTAATCCGTCGAAATCGAGTCCGGTCGAAAAGTCCGCCGTCTGTATGCTAGTTCGACGGACAAAAAGCCACGCTAGGGCAGCTATTGGCTACTGGCTATGAACTTCCTTGTTTTAGTCCGGTCGTACGTCATCACGTACGAATTCGATGGACTTTGGTGGGTTGTGTGTAGGCAAGTCCGTTCATTCAGAAAGTCCGTCGTAAAGTACGTCGAAAAGTCCGCCGGGCAAAGTCTGCCGTAAAGTCTGCTCGTGTGTACGCGGCATTAGGTATGACTTTCATGCAACTTTTGAGGGTTAACACTGAAGTCTATGGCCCTCACATCACATGAAAGTCGGACCAAAGTAATGCATAAACGACCTTAAGCAACTTAATTGCACATATATGAATGGTTATCATTGGAAAAAGTTGATGTCCAAAGTCGCATGACAAGTCACACAAGTGTGAATGGGTATACTAGTATATACTAGTATATAGTACTAGTAAATACTAGTATACTACCGGACCACCCCACCTCCTCTCTAAGTCTAGATGGAGAGTATTGTACAGGCTACCAGTCTAGAATTGCAAAGGTTTGTATTATTACCAACCAACCCCCACACCTTCTCTCAGTCTATATAGAGAAGACCATACATGCTGCCTGTCCAGAATCACAGAGTTATGTATTATTACCAACAACCCCCACTGTCTTCTCTCTCAAAATAATCCATTTTACTTATATTCAGTCAGGTAGACACTCACAGTATTTAGAAGTTAATCTACAGAAGATTGTAAATCATATTGTACTATACAGTATGTGGCAAGCTCTAAACAACTATATCTGACAGATATTTCATATTTTGTTACAAGTATCCATACCCGGTCCAAGTCTTGTTTTTCCCTAATGGAAAAGATCACCCAAAACCTTTTTAAAACTTTGAGACTTGGCAAATTTCTAGTTTTGCTTGCTCCACTATGGAGTTTCATACTTCATGCTGCGTTACTCTAAATATACATTGAATAAAAACTCCAATAGGGACGGAGACCATCCTTATATTGACCCTAGCAAATGGGTGGAGATGGGAACGCAGGTTCAGAGATCCTACCAAAGGGATGAATAAGAAAATCCAGTTGGTGATTCAGACCTCCATCCACTCAAAGCAAAACAACGATAATGAGTGGAGTCCCCCTATACAAAGTAAAAAGCAACTCATTAACAATCGCTGTTTTCACATTATATGTGCGCTGTAGAGACTCACTACAACCGGACAAAAGTGCACAGTCTGTCATTTTGGAGATATACACAAGTTGATTGCTTGGTTTGTGGAATCAGTGGAATTCGTGGAGTGTCCTGTGGTTTATCCCAGAGGAACGCTATTATATAATTAAAATCGGTCAAGTTTTTAGAAGGGTAATTAAAGGGGATTTGAAATGTCAGTGGATCGCATTAAAGACGCCCTTTTTTAGCATCACCAATGGCTCCCCAGACATCAAAGACAAACTCGTCCGGGAAAGCAAAGTCTCCGAGAGCTTCATCCAGAGCCACAGCAAACTCATCAGGGTTATTCTTGTCCCTTCCGGCTTCTACCATTGTCGCAGCTGTTGACAAAACAGAAATAAAGAGATATGTTAGAGGGGCTAATATACAAAAACATTTTACAAAAATGGAAAAACTATGTGTTTTTTTTTTTTTTTGCTGGGTTTATCATAACTTCCAAAGTGCAGCAATTTGGTAACCTATAGTTGTATATTTCCAGGACCCCCCACATTGGATATCAATTCAATGACAGTTGTTGGTCAATCTAAAGCTTACCACACAGGTTACAATAATGCCGCGTACACATGGTCGGACTTTCCGACAGGAAATGCTGGATGTGAGCTTGTTGTCGGATAGTCCGACTGTGTGAATGCTCCATCGAACATTTTCTGTCTGACTTTCCGCCAACAAATGTTGGCTAGCAGGTTCTCAAATTTTCCGCCAACAAAACTTTGTTGTCGGAAAGTCGGATCGTGGGTACACAAATCAGTCGTACAAAAGTTCACGCATGTACTTTTGTCAAGCAGAATCAAGCAGAAGGAGCTGCATTGGCTATTGAACTTCCTTTTTCTCGGCTCGTCGTAGGTCTTGTACGTCACCGCGTTCTCACATCCGTAATTGTTGGCCAACATTTGTGTGACCGTGTGTATGCAAGACAAGTTTGAGCCAACAGCCTTCGAACAAAAATCCACGGAAAGTGGCGGAAAGTCCGATCGTGTGAACACGGCATAACACTTTACAAACCTCTTTAGATCTACCAAAACTATGTAATAGGAGGACAGAAACTACTCAATTAATTTGTATCTAATCTAGTAGGCCCTTGTTCTACCTTGTTGTTGGTATAAAGTATCTTAGGTTCTGTGTCAACAGGCTTTGACCCTGTGTTGATGGCATCAGTGTGACATTAGTTGGAGATGCTTCTAAGATCATGAAGAATTAATTGACAGGCACATTTATCTGCAATTGACCTCCTCCTGACCTGCACTTGACTTGCTTCAAGCAAGTATTGCATTCCCATAGACGTGTATGGGAATGTAATACTCATCTGATGCGAACAAAAGCCTTTTGATACAAACCTTAAAGCAGAACTATAGGCATAACTTTAAAAAAAAAAATAGATAGAGTAAGGGAGTTTTATAACCCGTCAGGTTTCTTTTTTTGTTTTTGCCACCAGTCTCCCATTGGGGAGAATTCCCTTAACTTCCTGTCCCATAGCCAAAACAGGAAATGAGAGGAAATTCTTCCAACCTGAGGGAACCCCTTGTTGTCACCAGAATATTCCCATTTGTAAGATTTTCCCTCTATTTCTGTTCAAGTGACAATCCAAAATGTGTGATTTTCTTTCACTTTCACCTATAACAATAAATAGAACAAATAGAGAGGGCGAATCTCCCTAACAGGGGCACAGACAGCAGTAAAAACTTGACAGGTGTTCTAATCCCTCTCCACTCTATCCAAAACTAAAATAAATGTTTACCTTTAGTTATACTTTAAAGTGGTTCTAAAGGCAGAAGGTTTTTTTAATCTTAATTCATTCTATGCTTTAAGATAAAAAAAACTTCTGTGTGCAGCATCTCCCCTAATACTTACCTGAGCTCCATCTCTATCCAGCGATGTTGCACGAGAGACTCAGCTGTCTGGGACTCTCCTTCCTTATTGGCTGAGACACACAGTGGACTCCATTAGCTCCCGCTGTTGTCAAAGTCAGTGTGCCAATGAGGAGAGAGAGGGGGCAGGGCTGGGCCACGGCTCCGTGTCTGAATAGACACACAGAGCAGCGTCTCGGTTCGGGTGCCCCCATGGCAAGCTGCTTGCTGTGGAGGCACTCGGGAGGAGGGAGGGGCCAGGAGCACCGGCGAGGGACCCAAGAAAAGGAGGATCGGGGCTGCTCTGTGCAAAACCACTACATAGAGCAGGTAAGTATATCATGTTATTTTTAAACAAAAAAACAAGTCTTTAGTATCACTTTAATGCATAAATGTAAAAAAACCTTCTGCAAGCAACTCCATTGCCCCACTTATACTTGAGCCGAATCTAGAGCTGTGCACGAGAGAAGAGGCTCCTCCCTCTTCATTGGTTCAGACACAGCAGCCATTGGCTCCCACTGCTATCAATCACAGCCAGCAAAGAGGGAGTGGGGGACAGGGCTAAGCTGTGCTCTTTGTGTCTTATGGACACATAAAGCCGGCTCAGGAACGAGCATGCGCAAGTGCCCCCATAGCAAGGGACTTGCTATGGGGGCACTCGGCAGGGGGTGAGGAGCCAGGAGCAGTGGCGGGGGACCTGGGAAGAGGTTTGTGAAAAACCATTGCATAGAACAGGTAAGTAAAATATGTTTGTTATTTGTAAAAAAAAAAAATGTTTGCCTTTACAATCCCTTTGAGGGAACGGCACAGAGAATCACAATCATATTTGCAATGTGTATGGCTCTATATATATATATATATATATATATATATATATATATATATATATTTCTAGCATATGCCATTGCATTGGAGATTTTGAATGGGTATGGTGGTCCTGTGGAGGGACAATGAATAGTGATGACTGGAACTGGTGACAGGAATGCTAATTTGGTAGGTAATTTTATAGATATAGTTTAATTATATACCCTATCAATGATATAAGGATCCTTAATTTTGCTCCCCCCCCCCCCCCTTTCAGATGGGCATTTATACAATCTTTGATGAATAGATATATGCTTTCCTTTGTGGCATAAGACTGAATACACTTATACCAGTGGAATTCTCTGAGTAAATACTGTATACTCAGATGGCTCATGGCCTCTTGTCTGTAGCTGTTGTGTTTTGGCTTCTATTATGTTTAGTTACTATTGTTTTTCATATATGGATTCTGATATACTTCTATTTAGAATTGATCACCACAACATTGTCAGCTGACCATGCCAGTTATATATTGACACCCGCCATTTGATCACCGAATCTCTGCCATACTTCCTAAGCGTTGTGTAAGGGGCACAGATGATAATGAATAATGATAAAGTATGAATTTTTGTAACCTTGGCCAGATCTGTGCCTTGTCACAATTCTGTCTCTGATCTCTTCAGGCAGTTCCTTTGACCTCATGATTCTCATTTGCTCTGACATGTACTGTGAGCTGTAAGGTCTTATATAGACAGGTGTGTGGCTTTCCTAATCAAGTCCTATCAGTATAATCAAACACAGCTGGACTCAAATGAAGGTGTAGAACCATCTCAGGGATGATCAGAAGAAATGGACAGCAGTTAAATATATGAGTGTCACAGCAAAGGGTCTGAATACTTAGGACCATGTGATATTTCAGTTTTTCGTTTTTAATAAATCGGCAAAAATGTCAATAATTCTGTGTTTTTCTGTCAATATGGGGTGCTGTGTGTACATTAATGAGGAAAAGAATGAACTTAAATGATTTTAGTAAATGGCTGCAATATAACAAAGTGTGAAAAATTTAAGTGGGTCTGAATACTTTCCGTCCCCACTGTATGTTAATAATAATTGGTATATGTTCTTATTGTGTAGGTTTTTCCATTTAGGCCAATTATCTTTGCTGCCAAGGTCCTGAAGAAACTATTGATGTTAAACGTGTCAACCTCTTGGTTATTCCAGCAAAGTCAACCATGAATTAAGAATATATATGACCTGTACTGCTTTAAAGGGGTTGTAAAGGCAGAAGGTTGAATGCGTTAAGATAAAAAGCCTCCTGTGTGTAGCAGCCCCATAATACTTTCCCGAGCCCCATCTCTGTCCAACGAGTGTCTCGGCCATCCAGGACTCTCCCTTCTGATTGGCTAAGACACATCAGCCACACCAATGGCTCCCACTGCTGTCAATCAAAGTCAGTTCGTCAATCAAGAGAGAGGGGATGGGGCCGAACCAGGGCTCCAAGTCTGAATGGACACATGGAGCTGTAGCTTGGCTCAGTTGCCCCCATAGTAAGCTGCTTGCTGTGGGGGCACTCGACAGGAGGGAGGGCCCAGGAGTACAGAAGAGGGATCCAGAAAGAGGAGGATCCAGGCTGCTCTGTGCAAATCCACTGCACAGAGCAGGTAAGTATGACATGTTATTCTATAATTATTCTAGAAAAAAAAAAACGAGACTTTATTATCAACGGGACGGGTGGCACTGGGGAGGGATGGCAGTTGGGACGAGTGGCACTGGGGAGGGATGGCAGTTGGGACGGATGGCACTGGGGAGAGATGGCTGTGGGGACGGATGGCACTGGCGACAGACAGTGGGGAGGGATGACAGGAGACACTGACGACTTTTTTTTAGTTTTTTTTTTTTTCCCCCCACTCACCGCTGCAGCGGTTCGCTCTCCCTCCTCACACGCTGTCTCTGTGTGAGGAGGGAGAGCCGGCGATGAGAGAGGATCTCATATGTTTACATATGAGATCCTCTCTCATTGGCACCGCCGATCGCACTGTAAACGGCCGCTGTCATTGGCCGTTTACGGCGATCTGTGACTGTGTCCAAGGGACACGGCCAGCACAGAACTTCCGCTATGCGCGCCCGCGGGAGCGCGCATTGCGGAAGTAAACAGCTGGACGTCCAGGGACGTCCACCCAGCAGATAGCGTCCGCGCTGCAGCCGTCTTTCGGCTATAGCGCGGGCGCGAAGTGGTTACTTAAAGGAAATTGTTCCCATTAGGCTTTAATATATTATTTTAAAAACTGCAATAAAATGATTATCTAATTCTATATGCTCCTCCTTTCTAGTACCATTAAAGTCTAACACTTATGGTTGTTTGAAATGCTAAATACAATGGATGTGGTACATTTACAATAGCCAATCATTCTGTCTAATCATGCCTAGCTATAGAGAGACAACGGGGTGTAGATGGCGTGTAGATGGAGAAGGGGGTGTGAGAGAGAAGATAGAGTACATGGAAACAAGAGGAGATATATTTGTATCCTTCATTTCCTTTTCTAATTAGCTATAAAGTGAACCAGGATGTTTATTTTTTGCTATAAACAGATCTTATAAAAACAGCATTGTTTTGAAATGCATCGAGTAAAAGAGGAGCCTGGCGAGTTTTAAGAATTATTCATCTGAAAATATATGGTCCAATGATATTTTAGCCATTAGGCGGTGATGTCCAATAGCTATATGTGTATCATATGCCATAATCCAAAAACAATTTCTAGGGATGTATGTAGTGCAGTCATATGAGAATATCATATGTTCATGCCTTTCTGTCTTGAATTATGTTTACAATAAGTAAGGCAATCAAGAGGTCATGCATATGGTGTAATTAGGATAGATCTGCCTGTGATATACAATACTGTCACATCAAACGAGTGCTGTGGTAAGAAACCAGATGCTATTCTATGAATATAATACAAGGACTACTGGATAAAATGTGTCATCGGTTCCATGTGTGCTCTAGAAAAGGAAAGCCTGACCTTTAACAGCACAGCATGGAGCTTTTTGTATCTGGATGTAGAGGCTAAGGGTTGATTTACTAAAGGCAAATAGACTGTTCAATTTGAATGAGAAGTTTCACTTTGCAAGGGAATTTTCCCCAGGGCTTAGTGAATGAGGTGTATCTCTGCAGACTTCCATTGTCCAACCATGGCACCACCTGTGTGTAGACCTGTATGGGAATGTAATACCTATCTGATGCGAACAAAGGCCCATTGACAAACAAAATATTTGGGGGGGCACACCATAAAAGATGCAATAAAGATGGTGCAGCCATAAGACCATAAAACAGAACAAAATATTACAGCACACACATGCAAAAAATGACATTTACCTCCTGCAAAAGCCCATTGACACAAACCCTAAAACAGGACTACAGGCATATATTTTTTTTTATTTTGGCTAGAGTAAGGGAGTTTTATAACCCCTGTCAGGTTTTTTTTATTTTTTTTTTGCCACCGGTCTCCCATTGGGGAGACTTCCCTTAAAGAGGAGCTCCACCCAAAAGGGGAAGCTCCGCATGTTTTCACAGGTGTCCACTCCCACTTCCAGGTAAGAATGCCAAGGCAATTTTACAAGCATTTCCAGCCCCTCCTCCTTCTCCACGCTGCCTTCTGGGACACACACAGGTCCTAGAAGACGGCGGGGCCATTCAGAAAGCGCCTTGCGCATGCGCAGTAGGAAACCGCCTGTGAAGCCTGAAGGCTTTACTGCCGATTTCTCCCTTACTTACAATGCCGAAGCCTGCACCTGCAGCCAATTGACGAATCGGCTCGAGGTGCCGACATCACGAGATCCCTGGACAGGTAAGTGTAAGTGACAGTATTTGTAGCTGCTGACTTTTAATATTTTTTTTTTTCAGTTAGGAGGTCCTCTTTAACTTCCTGTCCCATAGTCAATACAGGAAATGAGAGGAAACCCCTCCATCATGAGGGAATCCCTGGTTGTCACACATTAGTATCCCCATTGGATAATCGGGCAGCACAGTGGCTAAGTGGTTAGCACTTCCACCTATAAACACCAGGTTCGTTGTTTCAAATACCAAGTGCTGCGTAAATTTACAGCACTATACAAGTACAAAGTGAAACTTTACCACATTCAGTAAGCTCTGGGGATCAATTCCTTGCAAAGTGAACCACCTATTTGTCATTATTAAATCAAACCCTAAGTTTCCATGAAGCTTTTGGTCCCGTGGAAGGAAGAAAGTTATCTTAGACAACCTTCTCTAGGAGGTTCTCGCTCTAGTCTTAAGTTAGCCATACATTGCAATCTGACTGTACAATCTCCTTTAAATTAACATTTTTACAAAACTATGTAATATAAGGACCTACTGTAACTAAACTAGCCAGTCAATTTACAAAAATCTGGTTCAGCCACATCCAAAGCATGCTGTTCAGTTTTGGCCAACAATCTTCAGGAAGGACCTGCTTGAACTGAAGAGAGTCCAGAGAAGGGCAACAAATGAGGGGCCTGGAGGACCCCAGTTTGAGGAACGACTACAAACATTAAACTTATTCTTCTGGAGAAGAGACACTTAAGAGGGAATATGATAGCAATATACTTAATTTAAATGGTGATTCTAGCATTCGGAGGAAACTATTTACCTACGGTCTCTAAAGACATGCAGCCACACAATGAAGTTGGGTGAGAAGCGGCTCAACCTTAAACACTGTAAGGGGTTCTTTACTGTAATGGTAAGGATATGGAACTTCCTTCCATAATTGACGGTGTCAGAGGGGAGTGTAGATAAATTACAAAAACTGTGCGTTTATTAGCGAACGCAATGTACAGGGATTGGGGTAATAGTAGTGAAAGAAACACAAGCGCACATACACACACGCACCCACAGGTTGAACTGGATGGGCTGGTGTCTTTATTCAGCCTTACCAAAGATGTAACTATGTACCTATAGGGTGATTAGGAAGGCTTTTGCACGTCATAATTGTTGGTAGATCTAAAGTAGATTGTAGAGTCAGATTGTAATTTGAACAGTGAGCTTTAGGTCTACAGTAAGATCCATGCTCCCCACGACCTTGCAGAAACAGAGGTGCCAGGTACCCACAGAGCCCAGTCACAAGACCAAATGTTGAGGCACTAGGCAAATGATTTCCACAAAAAAAAGGGTTATTCAGGCACGGTCATTTACTGGCTAATTTTTCCTCCTTAGCAAAGATCCCATAACCAGTACCTTGGCATTTTGTCATGTGTTGAGATCCAGAAGTGGCTTCTACAGCCAAGGCAGTAAATTTCTTTTGTTACTTTTCAAAGGCACTTCAAAAGCTACATCAAGCTTGCCTTTCAAAAAAAATCATATTTACCTGTCCAGCTTCATGCACTGCTGACCTTCTCTGTGTTAGAGACAAGCTTACTCAAAAATTTTCTGCATCCGATATCCAGTTCCTCGAGATCTCAATCTCTTTCAATGCACTTGGGGGCTAAGAATGTGCATGCATCATACATACTAGGGGGAGTACAACTGGGGGATCCGTAGTGGAGAAGGATCTGGGGGTTTTGGTAGATCATAAGCTCAATAATAACATGCAATGCCAAGCTGCGGTTTCCAAAGCGAGCAAAGTCCTTTCTTGTATTAGGAGAGGTATGGACTCCAGAGAGAGAGATATCATTTTACCCCTGTACAAATCATTAGTAAGACCTCATCTGGAATATGCAGTTCAGTTTTGGGCCCCAGTTCTCAAAAAGGATATCGGGGAACTGGAGAAAGTGCAGAGAAGGGCAACCAAACTGATAAGAGACATGGAGGAGCTCAGCTATGAGGAAAGATTAGAGGAACTGAATTTATTCTCTCTTGAGAAGAGGAGATTAAGGGAGATATGATCAACATGTACAAATATTTAAGTGGTCCATATAGTGAACTTGGTGTTGAGTTATTCACTTTACGGTCATCACAGAGGACAAGAGGGCACTCTTTATGTCTAGAGGAAAACAGATTTCCTCTCCAAATACAGAAAGGTTTCTTCACAGTAAGAGCTGTGAAAATGTGGAATAGATTCCCTCCAGAGGTGGTTCTGGCCAGCTCAGTAGATTGCTTTAAGAAAGGCCTGGATTATTTCCTAAATGTACAGAATATAACTGGATACTGACATTTATAGGTGAAGTTTCTCCAGGGAAAATCCGATTGCCTCAGGAGATCAGGAAGGAATTTTTTCCCCTGCTGTAACAAATTGGAGAATGCTTTGCTGGGGTTTTTCGCCTTCCTCTGGATCAACTGTGGGTATAGGATTGGGTATATGGGATTGCATGATATTATTTATTTATTTATTTAGTTTTATGGTTGAACTAGATGGACTTGTGTCTTTTTTCAGCCTAACTATGTAACTATGTAACCTGGTCCCTTTTGTGTGCTGTGGTTCCTCCTGTCAACCTCATATCACTACAGAACACAGTAGTGACGTTGGGGCTTGCAGAAGGAACTACAGTACGCAGAAGTGGACCTGGCATCTAATACACCTAGAAGTATGTGAAGGTTCTTCCGCTCACTCTTCTCTTTAACACAACATTGGGACAGGCACGTATTAAATGAAAAAAATAAATAAATAAGTAGCCTACACTCCATAGAGGACATAGCTTGTTTTACTGCTTACTGCAATACCTGATGCAAATTTCAATGGCATGCACAGCCCCTTTGTCAAACCTTCTAGGCAAAAATTTGCATGCTCTGGAAACATGGTAGGTGATTGCAGTTTGCAGTAAAAGAACTATATCACAAAGGTAGCCCATGGGAAGTAAAAACAGGCAGTGAATTTGCATTTTTATCACCCTCAAAGACCCACATACAATGTAACATGGCAGCCACTGTTCACGTCGCCATTGGTCTGTTCACATTACCATGGCCACAATGTTTCGCTTTGTGGTGTAGAGATTTTGACTCGGCAAGTGTACAGAACGCCCCCTGAAATGTAATTTCCTGCTTCTGTGATTGCCTTACTAATTTTCTCAGAAGTCTAAACTAAGACACAAGTAAAAATTTTAGGCATCCAAGGGATGCAGACACTGCAGCTTTCCTCACTAGAACACAGAAAGTGTACCATCTGATTATAATGAACCAGTCACACCCATTCAGAATCAGTATGCAATCGGTTTGGTGAAACAAAGAGCTATTTCTTCCCAGCAACAAAAGGTAGGAATCTGCTACAAAGTTTGTTAAAATGCCTGCAATGTATATAGATCACCCAGAATTCCGCAGCCCCTTACCACATGATCAGCTGTCAGCCAATGACAGCTGATCAAATGATGTAAACAGAAGATCAGTGATCTTTTTTTTTTTTCGTGAGGGGGAAAAAAAAGCCGATCACCGGACTTCTGTCAGAGGGACATCGGTCCCTCACACAGAGAGCCGCGGCTGCCTCATCTGTGCCCACCTGCCAGTACCACCTAATAGAACCCACCAGTGCCACCTACCAGTGCCCACAGTGCCACCTACCTTTGCCCAACAGTGCCACCTATCAATGCCCACCAGTGCTGCCAATCAATGCCCATCAGTGCCGCATCATCAGTGGCACCGATCAGTGCAGCCTATCAGTGTCACCTACCAGTGCCACCCATCAGTGATCATCAATGCCCATCAGTGCCACCTATCAGTGCCACCCATTAGTGCCAACCATCAGTGCCCATCAGTGCCACCTCTCAGTGCCCATCAGTGCCGCCTTATCAGTGCCCATCAGTGCACATCAATGAAGGAGAAAAATTACCCGTTTTCAAAATTTTATAACAAACTATGAAACAGTTTTTTTCGGTCTTTTTTCATTTTGTTAGCAAAAAATTTAAAACCCAGCAGTGATTAAATACCACCAAAAGAAAGTTATATTTGTGTGAAAAAAAATTATAAAAATGTCATTTGGGTACAGTGTTGCATGTCTACGCAACTGTCATTCAAAGTGTGAGGATTGGTCTGGGCAGGAAGGGAGTTTAAGTGCCCTGTAAGCAAGTGGTTAAAGAACACAGTCCATGTGAAAGTAAGAGCCTGTGCCCATTTATGTGTAACCCCCCTGTGAACATGGCGGCTGATATTGCACTTTCCATTCAGGGAAACAAATAGACCCTTTAGGAACATCTTTGGTCTCCCAGAGTAAACAAATTAATTCTATTAAAACACAATCTGCTGCCATTACAGCTTAGCACATTCACAAAAATCACATTAAACTGAAGACCATTTACAAAAATACCAAATTCGAGGGTGGATAATTTACAAGAATCCCATTACATAAGTTAAATTACGATCACGCGGTTTTCATTAGCTGTCAAACTGTTTTTTTTTCTAAGTGAATTCAGGAAGCTGGAACAAAAAGTTCAACCTATAATTTCCTACTGCTGCAATACATGTTCATTATCACAGACATAGCAGCACTACCCGCCAACAGGTCTCAGTTGGACCAGTTACTAGCCAGATGGTCATGCTTGGTTGGTTTAGCTTCCGTCTGCAAATAATTAAATGGTTACTCCTTTATAAAGAGGGTAATTTAGTGTAATGTGGCGGGGTATTATTTTTTTTATAAAGAAGAGAAAAAATTTAAATTTATGTTTGGCTTCATTGAATTTGAAAATGTGCAATTTAGGAAATTACTGTTTTATTAGAGTGGATTCTCTGTGTCCTGCTATAAATCCCTGTTAATAAAGATAGTACTATTTACTGTAAAATAAACTTGCCTATGGGGCCATGGACTACAGTCAGATGAAAGTGCATTTCAATCGAGCCAAGGTTTTCTCAACCAGGGTTTCCCCCAGGGGTTGTAGGGGGTACCTTGAAAAGTAAGCAATGGTGGATTGATCTCCTGCCTATATTGACCAGCTACTGTATGTGAGGAAGCATTACCCAATTGACCTCTAGTATACAAGGAAACTACAGTCTGTGCTTTTTCTGCTCTGGGTGTCAAGTATGCCTGAAATACCACATATAAAAAAAAAAAAATTCTACAACTTACTGATCATGTAAATGTATCATAAGCTGCAGATATTCAAAGCCGTTACGCACTATCACAGAACTGACACCGCTTGAATCTGCCCTGGTAGATGATCAACCACTTGAAAAACCTCATATTTTTATCAAGCCTTACAAGCATTATCATCAAAGGCCAAGCCGGCTTTCCTAACCAAATGGGAGCAGGATCTACAAAAATCACTGTCAGAGGCCCAACGATCTACAATTGTACAACTAACGCACACCTCTTCGATGTCCTCCAAAACGGCAGAAGTGAACTATAAATTGCTGACGAGATGGCATTACACCCCACTAGTGCTACATACAGTTTTTCCACCCACCTCACCGCTCTGTTGGCGGGGGTGCGGAGAACAGGCAGCCCCATGTGTGGTGGTCCTGCCCGTGCCTTCGTCCATACTGGCTGACTATATTGCACTGGATCAAAGAGGTCCAAGGTTATGAGGTTCCTAATGACCCATGGGTTATATTGCTTAATTGTACAGGAAAACCAGTGGGAACATATAAGAAATCGATAACACCCCACCTGCTGAATGCAGCAAAAGCACTTATCCCCAGGTACTGGAAGCAACCAACTGTTCCTACTTTACGCCAGTGGTTGTTGGAAGTTGACCATACATACCATATGGAGGACCTCACTAATTCCCTTAGGAATAAATCTGATTGGTCAAAAAAAACATGGTCCTGCTGGTTTGCCTTCAAATTCTCATCCGCCTATGCGAAAATTATGGCACAACCTGTGTAAAACTGACTCTCAGTGGGTAATTGTGAATACAAGCATCTTTTCTGCCCCCCCTCTAGAACTTTTTCTCCCTTTTCTTTAATCGATATTCTTAGTAGTTCTATCTAGGTTAGGAGCTGTCCTGTAGCGGCAGCTACTACTGTCTTTAACTTTCAATATGATAAGGTATTATATAGACTAATGTTTACTAAATGACACAAGGCCTCTGGAGACGCCTCATATATGCCTAATAATACAGTATGTGGAATACTGAACATGCCAGGTGTCCATAAGTGTTTGTGTAATATGACATCAAGAGTTCTCCTTGTTGTTGTTGTTTTGTTAATTTCTCTCGATTACCTGTATTTTGTTCCTCAATACTTATTGAACAAAAAAAAAAAATAAGCTGCAGATATAACATTTTTTAGCAGGGGTTCCATGAGACCTGAAAATGCCAAAATGTTTTCTTTTAGTGTTGGGTAGAGTGTGGAAAGGCTAGAATCTCTATCAGGTTTTCGTAGTTGTCTATGTCCCCAGCGGGAAGACATACATACCTTAGGATCCAACCTTGATGTTTGCTTTATTGGGTATCTGTTGACGTTGTCAAATAATTGGGTGCTGTCTAGATTTTATATGTTTTTTAATTCATTTTTGTAATAAAGAATATCATTTTTATATAAATTTTGCCTCATGATGTGCCTACAAAGTCCGCTTTTTCTTTAAGAGATGTTCTCAATCCTTACATACAGTATATCTATTGGATATTGGCATTGTGGGGGTCCTCCCTTTCTATGTGTTGACTTTAGATATACCTCAAATTTGTTTTTATTCAACGGATCAAACTGTAAAAATGTATTTATCATCTTCACTATTAGTATTAATTATTGCTATTCTTAATAATAAATAACAATAAGTAGTATTCATATTACTAATTTATCATTAATTGTTAAACCAGCATCATAATTGATTGTAAAAATTATCAGAGTTAGTATCACTTTACATTCACATTAATGGACTATTCGCACAAAAACAAAAAATCTTCTAAAAAAAAATTTTAAAAAATGAAAATTTTTATGTGTTTTGTTGCGCGTTTAGGAAGGGCACAGATGTTATTACTGCCTGAAGAAAATAGGTTGCCCTATGTGTGACATGCGTTTTGCCAGAGTTCCCCTTTAAGGGTTTAGGGCTGTTTGCTTACTCTTTGCTGCTGAGTGTGTAGTTGTTATAAAGAGCTTTAATAAGATAATTGATTGATTGTACATGAATTAGAGCATAGCGGTGGGGAACTGGCCAGCCCTTTGTTACTGCAGAGGGTAAAGAGGCTATAAATTTCATGCTTCTATTCGTCAGCAAGATTACAAGTCGTATCTGCTTCCCTGTCCCCGCTATGGGTGTGCTCCCCATTTCTCACTTCTGAATCATAAACCGGACTGTGACCAGTTAAGGGATTAATCAGCAACTGCAGGCGAGATCCAAAATTCTGAATAAACAAGTAAAGTGAAAGAAGTTACCCATTTCTGCTTTTGATTTTTGCTTTTTCTGTTTGGAATTAAAAATAATAGATCTTATGATCTTGCATGAAAAGTGTTCTAAGTAAGCATCTAGGCATTGCACACAATGCAGCTTGAATCCCCAATGAGTATACTGCTAAAAAAGTGAATTAAACTTCTGCGCTTCCACATTAAATAATATGAATATGGATCTAGCTATATTAAGCAGACACCTAATAGTGTTCCCACAACTATAAATGAAAGAAGCAATGATTTTGCTTATAAGCAGCGCAGCCCCATTCTATCATTGCTTTTTTTTTAAATCCCCAATGAACCCCATTATCTATTACCACAAACTGCCATAATTAGGAACAAGTATTTCGCGGAGAGGAACTTTTAAAGTATGTAAGGCTACAGCTCACAATCAAGCACAGAAGCAGTAGTGGAGATAAATGCATGCTTCATTTGTATCCTAACGAGCCCTGCTGTAATCTATCAGATGTAAGTTTATGCCTCAACCACTAGATGGCACTGCACAACTCCGATATAACTTTTACAGAATATTGACTATGCAGAACTAGGAAAGCAGGCATGGGCTAATTAGCAATTCAAGCAAACAGAAAATTTAGATTTTGTTTTCAGTTTCCCTATATATATTTATGCAGCTTGTCCAATCAGGTAAAAATCACACATTATAATTTACGATTATCTGGATTACCTACATGTTTCAGGAATCCAGACAAGTATGATTTATAATTGTATGATTTACTGCAGATTAAAATCAGCACAATTATATTCAGGCAAAAAAAAAAAGAAGCAATTCCCTGATTTGCCAGTCTACATGATTTGCAAATTGATTTATAAAGCCTCCATATCTGCATTTACACAAGGTGATATTCCCCAGGAACAAAAGAAAATACTACAAAAATGTACATCTTTTATAATATATAGACACAGTGAGGGTGGTTTACATAAACTGGTGCACACAGAATCGGGTGCAGCTGTGCATAGTAACCAATCAGCTTCTAACTTATTCAATTAAGCTTTGAAAATAAAATGTTGAAACCGATTGGGTATTTAGCACTGCCGCACCACATTCTGTGTGCACCAGTTTTAGTAAATATCCCCCATTGCGGGGTTGATTCATTAAGGCTCCGTTCAAATAATGGTGTTCTGGATTGCGGGCAGAATCGGCGGGACTGTGCCCGTGATTCCCAATCACCGCAAAACGCAGGACGTGCTTGTGATCCCTATTACTTTCAATGGCACCCAAATCCCTTCGCGATTTTGCCACGATTGTTGCCTGAAGAATCGCAGTAAAGTTGCGCAAATATTAGTCGGGCGACTTCTTTTTTTGCAACAGGTGACACGCATTTTTGTTTGCGTGATTTTACCGCGATTCGTCGGGCGACAAATGCGTCACTTTCAATGGCACCCAAATCATGGCCTGATTTTGCCACGATAGTCACCCAACGAATCGCAGTGCAAATATTTTACCGCGATTCATTGGGCGACTTCTTTTGGGCGTGGCAGGCGTCCTGCGATTTTGTTTGCGTGATTTTACCGCGATACGTCATTCCACAAATGCAACAAAATCACGCCACGATTTGGGTGCCATTGAAAGTAACGGGGATCGTAAGTGCGTCCCGCATTTTGCGGTTATTCGGATTTGCAGGCAGAGTCTCTGCGATTCCGCCCACAATCCGGAATGCCATGGTGTGAATGGAGCCTAAAACTGGAGAGTGCACAATCTGGTGCAGCTCTGCATAGAAACCAATCAGCGTCCAGGTTTTTTTGTCAAAGCTTAATTGAGCAAGCTGGAAGCTGATTGGTTACCATGCACAGCTGCACCAGATTCTGAATGCTCCAGTTTTAGTAAATCAACCCCTGTATTTATATACTGTATTGTTGTGGTCTCTTGGCCTCTACCGCTTAAACGGTTCCTTCTCCACCACACCTTTCTCCATGCCAGGTCTCCCAATGGTGCTTCTAGTCTGTAGGAAATGATATGCCTCCAGCCTGCTCTCTGATTGGCTAGGAGTATATGGATTTCTGTAGACCAGGAGCTGTGATTAGAGGTAAGTAACAGCTAGTCAGTGAATGACCATCCATTGAACTAGCACTTCCGCCTAGCAGCTCTAGGGTCACCAGTTTGAATCCCAACCACGGCACTACCTGCCTGGAGTTTGCATGTTCTCCCTGTGCCTGTGTGGGTTTCCTCCGGGTTCCCGGTTTCCTCCCACACTCCAAAGATATGCTGGTAGGGTAATTGGATCCTGTCTAAATTGGCCCTAGTGTGTCTGTGTATGGATGTGAGTTAGGGACCTTAGATTGTAAGCTTCTTGAGGGCAGGGACTGATTTTAATGTACAATATATATGTGTAAAGTGCTATATAAGTACCTGTAATAAAAAAAAAAGGAAAGAAATCTTGAATATCCATGGTGTGCTGGCAATATATGCTTTGACTCACAATGTTTTTGATCTCCAGCTGGTACCTACTCCTTTCTATTTCCAGGAACGTGTGCGATGGGAATATTATACATGATCATTAGGTAAAGGGATCATTGATGAATAGACAGACTGATCACCCAAGGACACTGGACACAGACTACTCCTGGACATAAGTCTTCTCCCCTGGACACAGGGACCACTACTAGTCATAGACAGTAAGGACAACTAGACACCAGGACTTTACAACCACTGGATATGGTACTTGAGACCATTGATGGACTGTAAGCACTACCACTGAGCACAGACCACAGGTATTGCTTAGAACAACCACTACAACATCCAGAAGAACAAAGTTTGGCACACATCCCTGAATGCACACTGCCTGCACTCATGGCCATGTACCGGTCCTTGCGCGTCTGTCAAAAATGGCTGTGTGTGTGTCCATACAGCCATTGGGGTTGATTTACTAAAACTGAAGAGTGCAAAATCTTTTTTTGGTCAAAGCTTAATTGAACAAGCTGAAGTTAGAAGCTGATTGGCCACCATGCAGAGCTCCACCAGATTTTGCACTCTCCAGTTTTAATAAATCAACCCCATTGTGTCTGCATTCACTTACCTAGGTTGCCTGAACAAACCTCCAAGCGGTGACTGGCGCAAATACAAACACCTCATTCATGGGCTTTAGGTCTAAAAGCAACAAATAACTCCTGCTGTGCTGTATCTTTAACCACTTGCCAGCCGTAGAACTTAAATAGGCAGGGTGGCACTGCTGCGCTGGATCATGTACCTAGTACGTGATCCTACACTTCTGGGTTGGGGGCGTGCATGTGCGCCGCCGCCGGTCCACTCGCTCTGTGATTATACCGCAGACTCAATGGGTACCGCAGACTCAATGTCCACTGGCACCCCCCAAGCATCCAGCACAGAGGCAGAACGTCAGTCTGCCTATGTAAACAAGGCAGATCGCCATTCTGTCAGTAGGGAAGGCATGGATCCTGTGTCTCTGCAAAGCAGGTGCATGGATCCATGTATTCCCCTAGTAAAAGCACCTCCCCCACTGTAAAAAAAAAACACTAGCTAGGCACACATTTGACCCTTTAATTGCCCCTGATGTTAACCCCTTTCCAGACAGTGTCATTAGTACAGTGACGGTGCATTTTACAGCACTGATCACTGTATTAGTGTCATTGGTAACCAAAAACAGTGATGCCCCGTACACACGGTCGGACTTTGTTCGGACATTCCGACAACAAAATCCTAGGATTTTTTCCGATGGATGTTGGCTCAAACTTGTCTTGCATACACACGGTCACACAAAGTTGTCGGAAAATCCGATCGTTCTAAACGCGGTGACGTAAAACACGTATGTCGGGACTATAAACGGGGCAGTGGCCAATAGCTTTCATCTCTTTATTTATTCTGAGCATGCGCGGCACTTTGTCCGTCGGATTTGTGTACACACGATCGGAATTTCCGACAACGGATTTTGTTGTCGGAAAATTTTATATCCTGCTCTCAAACTTTGTGTGTCGGAAAATCCGATGGAAAATGTGTGATGGAGCCTACACACGGTTGGAATTTCCAACAACAAGGTCCTATCACACATTTTCCGTCGGAAAATCCGACCGTGTGTATGGGGCATTAGTGTCTGACTGTCCGCCACAATATAGCAGTCCCACTATAAGTTGCTGATCGCCACCATTACTAGTAGAAAAAAAAAAAAAAATCCCAGACACTATAACTTTTGTGCAAACCGATCAATATAAGCTGATTGGGATTTTTTTTTTTTTACCAAAAAAAAAAAATGTAGCAGAATGCATATTGGCCTAAATTGATGAAGAAATTAGATTTTTTTTCCCCAAAAAATATTGGATATGTTTCATAGCAAAAAATAAAAAATATTGTTTTGTTTTTTTTGTTTTTTTTTTAATTGTCTGTCTTTTTTTGTTTATAGCCCAAAAAATAAAAACCACAGAGGTGATCAAATACCATCAAATAAAAGCTCAATTTGTTTGCTCTTATTTTATTGTATCCAAATATTTTATTTGGGTACAGCGTCGCACTTCCGCGCAATTGTCAGTTAAAGTAACGCAGTGCCGTATCGCAAGAAATGGCCTGGTCATGAAGGGGGGTAAACCTTCTGGAGGTCAAGTGGTTAAAAAACCCACAAAACACGAGCATCATGTAATAAATGTTTACCTGTACAATGAAGATTTTATATGTAAAGGTACAAAGTTAGGATATAAACCAGCAGTTAAAAAATAAATAAAAAAGTTAAACCATTATTCTTTACTTTTAAGGATGAGTTCACTCCAGCCCGTGCGTTATGCACTGTTAAATGCGCATCCACTGATGTGGGTTGTTAAAGGCAGTGAGATGCCCTTAAGTATGGTGTGCATGGGGTGTGCATGGGGTGCATGTTTGCTATGTGCCCTTGTGTTGAGTCTGTGTTGATCTGTGCAGATTGCTACAGCTCATCAGACAAGGTAAGAACTAAGCCTATAACAAAATGTGCACTTCCTATCTTGCAGGACATGCAGCATACCAGAAAGTGGCAGCACATAAGATCAGGCATTCCAATTGAAACCCTACAAGCCTACAATACTTTCCATGTGTGCAAGATGTGATGAATTTTGACAAATATTTGTAAATCATTGCATTTAGGCTCTCTCACAGCTTACACAACTCTCCCTCTTCACAAATACCAACAAGAGAACATAAGGAAATAATTTAACAAGCAATTTCACTGGCAACCAGGCCACAGCTTCGCAGTAGAAGGCATCTGGGCTCAGGTAGCGTCACAGCAGCCATGTTATTGAAGCCAACCACTAAATATCCCCGGTTTAATGGTCTGTGGTTACGTTTTGGGTGAATACTTCGAAGAGGTGGAGGGTGAGCTTGTGTATATTTCCGAAAATCAGCCCAGGAAAAACTTTCCATAAACTCCGCTTGACATTTTGGCTCTCGGATGGCTTGAGAAGCTCAAAGTTCAAGTTTGATTTGTGAAACAATCCCGAGAGATGTGTTTTGTTGGGCTGAACGCCAGCTGCAGCCCAGTAAAACCGTCTTCGCCACAGGCCGTGAAATCAAGGCATTCTCAATGAAAATAAATTGAATTTCCCCAAGTCTTCTACTTTCCATTAGGTTTTACCGTTGCAAAGCAATGGCATTTTAGCTCTAAAACCTCAAGATTGTTTGAAAACCGCATTTTAATAATGCATATACAAGCAAAACATTTCCCAGAGCCCCCAAGCAACAAAGATCCCCGGCAGGAGAGGCTGACGGTAATACAGAAGGGGGATTATAGCGACCTTTGCATTTTATTACACGCAGATGAAAGGGGACTCACCTAACTCGATGTCTCTTATGCCCATGTAGCTCTCTAGAAGGTCATCCACTTTCTTAATCGCCTTTTCTTCGAAAGCAGTAGGCTATGAAGGAACAAGTAGAGAAATTATATTTAAAATATACATGACATAAACAATGCAAAAAAAACAGTGTTAGAAGAATGGGTTACTAGGAGTCAAGGAATCACCACTGAAGCATTTCAATGTTTAATTTATCTTCTCCTCAAAGATATATGAAGTCCTCATAGACAGTAGAGTAAGGCTTCTGACCAGACATTTAAGCAACACAGTTTGGTCACCTCCCTGCACCAGCCAGGACAGTGAAGAAACAGCTAGGTCGGAAAAAATGAACTTATTCC
This sequence comes from Aquarana catesbeiana, assembly GCF_042186555.1. NCBI lineage: Eukaryota > Metazoa > Chordata > Amphibia > Anura > Ranidae > Aquarana > Aquarana catesbeiana. The sequence goes on from NC_133330.1 coordinate 313,013,525, forward strand.
TTTACTCCATCCATTCTCAACCAGACTTCTGTGGAACACAAACTTTCTTCCAGGGGTTGATTTGGGTTTCATGAGCCATAAGCAATTTCTTCCTCTCAAATAAATGAACATTGACACCAATGGTCCTATTAGCTATCTGTAAAGGGGGCATTCTTCCCATTGACCCCCAATGGAGGAGCATTCTTCCCAATGACCACCAATGGAGGAGCATTCTTCCCACTGACCACCAATAGAGGACCATTCTTCTCACTGACCACCAGTGTATTAAGTTCCTTCACTGATTATGAGTGTAATGGAGACCTTCAATGTGAAGATGTACTACAATTTTCACTGTCCACATTTGTTTTCTGGCCATTTTTATAATTTGTTTCATTTCATTATTACTGAGGAAAAAAAAGTGTTGGCGTTAGAGCAGCCCTTGTAAGGCCAAGCACACCACATTGATTATTCTTATTTTATTCCTATATGTCCATCTTACTGTTAATGCTAATGCGTCAAAGAGCTGTAGATATATTAGATATTAGCAGGGGTTTCCTAAGACCTGAATGTTATTTCAAAGGCTCCTCCATATTAAAAAGGTCAAGAAAGGCTGCTCTACTCAATCTGTCTCCGCTCCTATCAGCAAGTACCTTCTCATCACATGTACAAAGCAACAGGTTCACTTAAGTGCCACACTCTCCAGCTGCATTCACGTTAATATTTTCCCCCTGCCCCCATGGAGCGAAGAGAGGTAGCCCTAGGTAACCTCCAAGTCACAAGGGCTGAGGACTCTCTAGACATCCCTATGTGATGGTGCTGCATTAGTAAGCAATCAGCAAGCACCAGTGGCACTGTGATGTTGAAGAATAGCGAGTCAGTCATAAGCTCCTGTACCCAGAAATGCATTACTCACACCATGTAGTGGGACAGCAAAGTGAACGTTAGTGTGGGCAGCTGGAGAAGTTGTTAGCTACATTAAGTATCTAATAGTAGTACCGTAAGTCACATTTAATTGAACTTCTCATGTTTCCACACCAGTTTTAGTGTATACACCCCAAAATGATGGCCAAAATGTCTCTGAAGGTCTTCATTTATACTCCTGGAAAAAATAGAACCATCACAAACATACTGGCAATTATTTTGGGGTGTATACCATGAAAGTGGTGTGGGAATATGAAAACAGAACAAGACTACTACTAGATATAATCATGACGTGGTTAAATGAGGAACGTCCTGGTTAAATGAGCACCTTCATAGTTACAGCACAGGTTCACTTTAAAGCCTAGAATACACCAAATTTTTTTTTCGTTCAACCCAAAAAAACCTGACTGGCTATTGTGTTCTGACAGGGGGGCATTGGCTGAGAGCGCTGATCGGGAGCCGGTTGGCAGACCTTTTCCGGTCATAAGCCTTCAACAGAAGCTGGCCAAGCAGCCGGCTTCTGTCGGCCGGCTGCCATACACACGGGCTGAGTGTCGGCCAGTTTCTATTGAACCGGCATGCCAGCTGACATTTGGCCCATGTGTACTAGGCTTAACAATCTACGTCTACCTGTGAATAGTGGTTAAACATGCCTCAATAGTTGCAAGAGATCAGATACAATAGAAAATCAATTGTGATAAACATGCAGGAAGAATACATGCAGTGCTGTAACAAGCACCATCAAGCCTCAAGTCCTCAATAATACAGTACATGCTAACATTATCTGACATGCTGGAAGATCTGTGCATCAACAATGGTCATTCCCCTTTTTATCCAAACATTACTTGATGTATTAATGTAGTGTGCAAATCGAGCAACAACAGACCGCTTATTCCTCTATCTGACCATGTATGACCAGTTTATCATGGAAGTACCCAACAACCAAAGTCTGGGAAATTGCTGTGACTTTTTGCGCAATAACGTGCAAGCATGCATTTAATATCGAAGACCCCCCCCCCACGGGTTTTCTGTACTATTCATTTTACATTCTGTTGGCAATTTGCCCACTAAGATTACTTTCTTGGACATGTCGAGGTTTATACTGGAACACGCATGCTGCAGTTCACATATTTTAGCTGAAAACTAATGTTCTCATAGATTGGTCTCACTGTACAGAGTGTACTAAAAAGATTATCTGTTGTATCTGAACTATTAGAGAAGATTGTTTTTCTTATACAGGTACTGACCATATTGACCTTGAAACCTCTCTCAAGTCAAATAATTCCTGCTCACCTTCAAATAAATTGATGATCATTAGATGCTCTTGTTATTCTCTAATGGGGCGTACACACGGTCGGACTTTTCAGCTACAAAAGTCCGACAGCCTGTCTGACAGACTTTCGACGGACTTTCGACGGACTTGCAGCGGACTTTCTAACGAACAGACTTGCCTACACACGACCACACAAAAGTCTGTCGAATTCTTACGTGATGACGTACACCGGACTAAAATAAGGAAGTTGATAGCCAGTAGCCAATAGCTGCCCTAGCGTGGGTTTTTGTCCGTCAGACTAGCATACAGACGAGCGGATTTTTCAACCGGACTCGAGTCCGTCGGAAAGATTTGAAGCATGTTTCAAATCTAAAGTCCGTCGGATTTGAGGCTGAAAAAGTCAGTTGAAAGTCCGGAGAAGCCCACACACGATCGGATTACCAGCCAGCTTTAGTCCGTCAGCGTCCGTTGGACTTTTGTAGACGAAAAGTCCGACCGTGTGTACGCGGCATTAGAGTGAGGATGGACTAATTTATATATAATTCAGGAGCTAGTCAGGCTACTCTAGATGCCATCTAGAACTTTTATGCATATAAACAGATAATTATTTAGGTGCATTGGCAACTGAGTTCTTTTACATTTTGAGCTCTGAAAAGAATGAGGTTGATTTAGATTACTGATGTTACAGTAGTAGGTCCAGTGAAGTTTTAACCAACAGAAATTGTAATTTTAAGATCACAATTTATTGGTCATGTGTCAACAAGCGAGTGAGCTGCACTCAGTATACAACTTTCCAAATAATTTTTATTAACTATGCTTCAATCCATACACAACTTAACAGGAGACCCCCACTGACTACATATCTAATACCACATGGGCAGTGTGAATTGACTATGAGTCAATCCAAGCAACACTCTGGGTCCCCCTGAGGGAGTGCATGTGTACTGAATAGGAGTCAAGCCATGCACTGCCCAATAGGAGCCTGGACAGTGTTTGGATTAACCTGTAGCCAATAAGGTTTGATTTGTCTTTCATGTGCATGGCGTGAGCTGAGAGTGGTGGACACAAGCTTCCATGTAGTCACAGGTGGAATGGACAGTTCAGTTGCCTTGCTTTTAGGCAAAGTTTTCCCTACACTGCTCTTCTCCGGGGCCATCTTGAATCGAGAACCAGCGCATGGGTAGAAACGCTTCAGGGTTTTTTTTGTCAGGTTTATAGGATCTGGCAGCGCCCTGCACGGTCTGAGCATGCACCAGAGTAAAACACATACATTAACAAGCCCTGGGGCTCCACCATTTGTTCAGTAGACATCCCAATGCAAACTACAAATGGACATCTCAACACACATTATGCACATATGGTCCACTACTGTCACCATCAGGAAACCTAGCCTAAGAAATTCCATGTAGCCATTGCTGTTTCAGGTTTTTATTGTTCTGTGTCTACACTGGGGAGATTTCTTCACATTTCCTGTCGCATTGTGCAATAAAACTGAACTCGGAAAGCGAATATCTGTTATGTTATATTGAACATCTTGAAATGTTATTTGTGCCTATGAAAAATCTACCTTTTACCTGGAATTTCTTTTGCAAAATGGCAGAGCACTTCATGGTATGTGAGTGTGCCTAGGCACTTCTCACTTCCTCTGGAATTTGGATTGAGATTTGGATGATGACACTATTGTGCTGCTCATTGTTCTCCTTACTGGAGGCTCTGACATGAGGAAGCAAAACTCTGCCTCGATCCATCCCAGGCTGCAGCCAGGCAGGCCTCCACAGACTGTCCACCACAGTGCTACGCTGACCTCTGGTTCTTGGAGATAAACCATCCTATTTCCATCTTCTGACTTGCCTTGAGATGGCCCCTGTCTAAGACCCTCCATGTTGTGGGTGGCGACTGTCTGTTCCACTCTGGTTATTTGATGGATGATTTTAAGTTTTTGTCAGCTGCTGCACATGCTACTTGTTGACTATACACACCAGTGTGGAGATATAGTGCAGAACAAGTCATGATAATTCAGTGATGGGAAAGGTTAGCTGTAGAGAGACCATAGACAATACAAGTGACTAGTCCTTTTCCCTCTGCCTGCCTTTTTGGCAATGCTTACAGATTTCAGTTCCTCTTTTAAAAGACTACGGGTTTCCTTTAAATGTCATTCTTTTCAAGTATGGCTGGAATTAAATGTTAGATAATTTCCCTGGTTTTAAAATGTAATGACTTACCATTTCTTCCACGGTAGCTGGTCCTTTAGATCGTAACCGTAATGTCTCTCTTCCAGTGGAAATTTTACCATCTGTTGTCTTTCCACCTCTTGACCTTGGCTCAATCATTTCTGAAAACATAAAAAAAAAGCATTTTTTTTAACTGCTAACTCAGCAAACCTTATAGTCTCCGAACACGTTAGCGCTTTTATCTAAAAAGGGAGAGTAAATTAGCACTACATCGAGGGACCGAGGAAGGTGACCTGGGTACCAACCATTTATTGCTAAATATTAAACAGATAATATATTCCTGGTCCATCCTGGGTAAACATATGCCTCCAGTATGTCCACAGTTTGACAAGATGCTCCAAATCTTGCTCCTGGGACAGGAAATTGTAAATTTAGAAGCCATTTAGATGTTTAGAGGTTGAATCTATTTGGTATGGAAAATTTACACTGCAATTTTTACTTTTTATGATACTGGGAGATACAAAGGATCACCCCACCCAAAAAGATTTTCTTTATTTTTGAGTAGAAGCTTATTGGGTTGAAACATACTGTTTTTTTTGCTTTGAAGATGTCAGCAGGGAGATCTGTGTACCAGGACCAAGTCTACTTACCTGCCATGGCTAAAATTGGGTCTCAATTCTTGTAGTTGGATTTTGTATTGCATTTTCTTTACATGTAAAAAATGAGGGCTGTATCTTAAGTCATGCAAAAGTGGGCATAACTTTTTTATTACCTTACATAGGTCATTTAAATTTCATATGTTGGTAAAGTAACACTTCCTTTAGTAACTTCTTGTCTTTCATTGCACGTAAATAATGGATTCCAAGCAGAAGCAATGTGCTGTCATTGGGTTCTTGGTGAAGGAGGGGCGCAGGCTTTTCGACATACACGGAAGGCTACAGAGATGACACATTGACAAGAGCAATGTATTGTCACTGGTGACTCTTGTCACTGGTGTCATCTTTGTAAACATTCTGTTACCTTCTCTGGATGGCAGACAGCCTAAACCCCTCCTTCATCAAGAACTCAATGATGGCACTTTGCTTCTGCTTGGAATCCATTATTTTACCTACAGTGTAAAAGAAGAAGAGTTACTATAGAGGAAGAGTTACTTTACCAACATGTTAAATTTGAACAACCTATGTTGCATTCATTTTGGTACCCCCCCCCCCCCCCCCCCCTTGTAAATGTCCCTGAGACTTCTCTTGTTTCAGGACAAAAAGGAAGACTATATGGCATGTAGTGCTCACCCCTGCAAGGGCCACTAGTTTTGTCCCACGTTCTTCCACCAAATAGGTGCAATGGCAGTCAGGCACACAGCAACAGTCACATCTCTGGCTCAAAAAAACAGTCTAGGGGTTGCCTTTTTTAAATGTATTGGTTTGATAGGGCATGGAGCTGTGAGATTGGAGAGATTGAGGACTTCACTTCTCAGAGTGGCTTTTCCAACAGTAGCCCAGCAATTGGACAGCACCGGGACACTTTCAGCAGTGTCCCAGGCCAGGCAAGCACTGGTATTAGTAGGGATCAGCAGCAACAGTCACTAGGGTTCCTTTGTTCAGGTCTGTACTCACAGTGTCCCTGAATGCCCCCAGTATCAGGCAGACAACTCCTCATTGAATTTTCTAGACCATACCCCCAGTGAAATCCTTCTCTTAACTTAGGAGGACTTTGCAAAATACTGCTGATGATGAGATGGCTGCTTGACTGATGGGAACTGCTTCTCCTGGACAAAACAAGGCAGCTCCAGGCTTCAGCCTATTTATGCTCCCCCCCAGCCACCATCTGGGCACTTTCCTCCAGGGATTGGCTGAGACAACATTTGCTTCATTTAGAATCCTCCAGAAGGCAGGGGGGAGCAATCAAACCTGCAGCCAGTGAAACCCAGAACAGCCCAAAGCAATCACAAGCTGTTTAAATGAATACGGGAGAGCCACAAGAATTAAATTTGCCTAACTTAACTAGCAGCTTATCTAGGAGAGTGCTACAGGAATAAGATGGCAGAGCCAATAAATTGAACTCAGGTGTAGAGATCTCACTGCTGCAGTCAGTCCATAACTGGAAGATCAGTTGTGGCGGGACTGACCAAAGAATACATAAATAATATAATTAGGTGACTGCCTAAAAGCTTAGTCCACCCTAAACCAATAATGACTTTTTTCACTAATGGTTTCATAGGTCTCTCCTCGAGTGAGAGCCTCTACCTCTACATGTACTTAATGTCATACTATCGAAAACACAGCTAGAACTTTTGGAACACATAATACTCAAAAGGTGGTGAAGTTGCCCCTGGAGTTCCCAAGTCATATAATATTTCATGGCCAACTATGTTCTACCTAAAAAATTTATTTTTTGGGTGGAGCAGTCCTTTAAAACGCCCCATAACTTTAATACACAAAAATGTCCTAAAATGTTTCCAATTTAAACATGGTAATGTAATGTCTATGATAACAGCTGACATTCATTATAGGAAAACAGTGAAGGAGTCAACACACCTCATAGGAGGCTTTTAAGACAAACGGCCTCACACCAGTACTGCCAAACCTCTTTGTAAGCAAGGTTCAATTACTGATATATCTATCACAATTCTATTATCCTATGGTGAAGAGGAAATTACAGCTTAATCCAGACCTTTGTGACATAGCAAGGACCTGCCAAGACGACTCAATACAGGGAACTCGAGAAGCCATTGGAACGAAGCCGACATATGCATTATTTAAAACCGTATAGTACCGCTTGAGGGTGCAGAACCATTACATGGTCAATTCCTTCAAAGGCCTCCGAAGAACAGGATGTTTGAGGAAGTGGGCAAAGTGCCTTTTTCAGGCTGATTTACGCCATATTAAAACCACCCATGGAGAGAAGAATTGTCAATACACTGCGAAGCCAAACATAACTTTCTTGTACCTAAGGTATTCAACATTCTGGACAAATTGGTGTTCCTAATTGCAGATTGGACATAGACCTTAGATACAGATGATGCATGCTGATCCTGGCCATGGGCTGCACAGTGGATTGCTTCCTCTATTGTTTATTATGTTTATATGTCAATTAAAAGCCCAACTCTCCTTCCTTTCCCATCCTTCTCAAGCTGCATCCCTGTTGTGGAAATTGTATGAAGATGTATTTTAATATGTATGTCATAGTGTCTCCCAGTGTTAGTTCTCCCGCAACCCGCTCTAAAGAGCTGACTGGGGCAGACTGACGCTGCTTGAGATCCGTTAGGTAGTGGAAAGCTCCTTGGGGATGTAGAGAAGTGTTTGTGGAGTGGGGATATGTCCGCCAGCGAAGGGCCCCTGTGCAATGCACAGAACGATCGTCTGGAGGGGATGTGTTCGCTCTGCAAAGACATTATCGGTTTATCGGATGTACGCTTGTGTCACCCCTGTATGCCTGATCAACATCTTTGTGGTGCCATGGCTTATACCTGCAGATAATCTCCCGTCCACAGAGACAGTAGTATAGTCCAGGCATGCGTTGTTCTCCAAACAACGCAGAATAAGGACTCACGAAAAATGGTAAAAACTGGAGCCTTTTGGTGCGTTATGGTCGGACACCGTCCATAATTTAACCCAGCCATGCGACTTCCATTGTCTAGCTGAGAAAATCTTACAGACAGGGGGCGGGAAATCATACATGCTGCCCATGCCCAGACACACCCATAAGTCTCCCCTAGTCATTGTTCATTGGTTGTTGTATAACCCCTCCTGTTTGAAGGAATGCCTGTGCTTGATTGGTCGATTGTAAAAACACAAGGCTCTATTGTTTATATGAATAAAAGGTGGCTCCCAGGAAGAGAGGAGGGCAGATGAAGGAGTCGTGCTGAGATGAGGATGTAAACATGGTCATGTCTGTTTACTGGGGAAATGCGAGAGACAAGGGTTAAGTAACATGCATTATACCATTATACTGAAAGGGCGCGTGTTAGCGCAGGTGAGATTGATTATGTATAGCATATAGTGAAATCTCCACCACACTCCCCCATCACCAGCCATATTTTTTTTTTTTTTACTCCATTATACATACTTTCTATCTTGCAGTTTTCTAGCCATTTCGCTAAGGTCATGGGTCCATCCCCAATTGCTCCTCCAGTAAGCGCTCCTTCCACCTGAACAGCTCAGGTCTCACTTAAAAAAAAACATTTTTGGACATATTTCTCTTGTGGGTCACAGTAGTGCACTACCTTTTGTCCTCCTGTGACCCAGCGTCAGCTGAAAGCAGACTATTGCCTGGGACAGAGCCACTCCAGGCTCAGGAAGTATCCCAGCAATATTGTTGGGATCCACCCCACTGCCTGATTGACAGCTGACTCCGCCTTTCAGCACATAGCTGAGAGCCGGAGTCAGCGTCTCCTGCCCCCTCCCCAGTGAGCGCTGGAGGTGCAGAGCAGAAAGGGGTGACTGACAGATCAGGAGCCAATCCATCAACGATCATGTGATCACTCAGTTCTCAGTCTCAGAGCCGACATGGGACAACTGCAACATGGAAGTGAGTATGTAGGTGTATTTTATTTTTAAATCCCAAACGACTCATTTAATCAAGAGAAAAGCTTTCATCAAGCTTAACCCCTTAATGCTGACCTAATACAAATATGCGCCTCACTAGACTGGGCTTTTTCCCGTGGGGCTGCATATTTGCATATCTCCCTTTGTGCTGGGAGCGCGCCGCAACCCGTGGTTTAGGGAAAGAAAACTGCATAATCTATAGTATGGCCTGCCTTGGTGATAAAAGGTACAGCTAGATCGTTGCGGTCTATTGTGATATGCAAGTTGGGGAATGGTTCACTTTATGCGAAAAGGAGTCGTTCTTTCCCATCTCAGAAAGATCGGATAACTGCAAGCAGGGACAAGGGGTGGGCAGGAGGGGAAGCTGCCCTGGGCGATGTGGTATCATGTGAGGTGTGGAGGCACCACAAGGAGATTGGGGGGAGAGGAGATTTGTGTTGGATGTGGGATTTGGAGGGCGGCAGGAGGTAAGAATTTTTCTAGGAGGGGAATTTTGGGAAGATGAGCTAGGAGTGGTGATTTGAGGGGGATTTGTGCTTAGAGGAGGGATGGGGAAGAAGATTTGTGCTAGGAGTGGGCATTTTTTTGGGGGAGGAAAATTTGTGCTAGTAAGGATGTTTGGGGGGCATCTGTGCTAGGAGGGGAAATTTGGGGGAGGGGGTGAATTTGTACCAGGATGGGGGATTGAGGAAGGGGAGTGGAGTGAGGGGGGGAAAGGATTTGTGCGCAGAGGGAGAATTTGAGGGGTAGAGGATTTATACTAGGAAGGGGGAGTTTTTTGAGGGGGGGGGGATTGAGCTGGGAGCATATGCCGAATTTTGATTTGAGATGCGGGGAGTGGGGGAGAAAGATTTGTGCTGGGAGAGAGGGGATTTCAGCAGGGGGGTGGATTTGTACTGGAGGGAGGAAGAATTTATGTTTTGGGGGGGCATGCAGATTAGTGCTTTGATTTTTTTTGAGGGGGGGGTTTTACTGACACGATGCTCATACATCTTGGAGGGGGGGGGCACATTTTTTGCATGATCACCCTGGGCTCCAGATGATCTTGTCCCAGCACTGATTGCAGGTTGAAAAGTATCTCATGTGCAGCCATGTAGAGGCTGGGGAAATCACAAGAGCCCCCACATCATTATACAAATCTTTTTGGCAGGAAAGAGACAATCCTATAACACGTTTCTAGTAAAATAATGTAATTAGCTATGTGGCTAGAACTGCATTTTAAATGTGCCTGCAGAATTCTATTGCAAGTCACACCAACTCTCGTTGCCTCATTGCCTCCCTATTCCGATCGTTCCTGTTGGAAGCTCAGCATTTCCATCCCTAGTCACAAGTGGCTTTATATTTTCCAGCCATTTTATTGGCTGGGTGCTACGATTCCTACGCATAAAAACGGACGGCTTCTGTTCAGCTTATGCGTGACTTTCCATGACCTCGTTAATTGAAGCTCTTCACAAAGTTACAAGTGTGATCACAGCTGTCCTGCCATTTCCCAGAAAGACGTCTCTGCTGCCACAAGTGTCCATCGTGTTTCTCATTTTCCTGGATAGCCCACATATTGAGAGGCAAGCATCTGCTGTCCTGGCAGTTACAGTGTATTCTGGCACAGGAACCACCCAGGAGCCCAAACCAAGCTGCATGTCAAAGATGTTGCTTTGGTTTAACCACTTCAATCCCGGGCACTTATACTCCCCCCATTCCTGCCCAGGCCAATCTTCAGCTTTCAGCGCTGTCACACTTTAAATGAAATTTGCGTGGTGATGCAACACTGTACCCAAACTAGCTTTTTATCATTTTTTTCACACAAATAGAGCTTTCTTTTGGTGGTATTTAACCACTTAAGGACCAGAAGATTTTTCCCCACGCCATTTTTTTAAAAATTTTTGCCGCAGCATTCCCCTTGAATGGATTTTGGGGGGACCCCCACGCCATTTTTTTTTAACCACTTAAAGCAGTGTTCCGCCCCCCCCCCCCCCAAAAAAAAAAGATTAAAAGCCAGCAGCTACACATACTGCAGCTGCTGCCTTTTAACAATAGGACACTTGCCTGTCTTGGAGTCCAGCGATGTCGGCACCGCAGCTGATGTTTCCATCAGTTTTCAGGTGCTGCTGCCACCATTGCAGGTAAAGGTACCCGGCAGTGTAGCCTTAGGCTTCACGTCGGGAACCCTACTGTGCATGCGCGAGGCCCCGCTCCTCTCTCCTACTGGCCCGGCGACAGGGAGAGGAGGACGGCTCGTGATGTCACGGGTCCGCGGCCCGGACTCCCGGAAGTGGGAACAGGATATCCGTCTTAGACAGGTATCCTATCCCGCCTCCCCCCGTAAGGTACCAATTGTGGCACTGGAGGGGGAGAGGAGACAAATGAGCGGAAGTTCCACTTTTGGGTGGAACTCCGCATTAAGGACCAGAAGATTTTCCCCTTATGCCGCGTACACACGGTCGGACTTTTCGTCTACAAAAGTCCAACGGACGCTGACGGACTAAAGCTGGCTGGTAATCCGATCGTGTGTGGGCTTCTCCGGACTTTCAACTGACTTTTTTAGCCTCAAATCCGACGGACTTTAGATTTGAAGCATGCTTCAAATCTTTACGTCGTAACTACGACGGACCCCGAAGTCCGCTCGTCTGTATGCTAGTCCGACGGACAAAAAAACGACGCATGCTCATAAGCAAAAACTAAACGGAAGCACTCGGTCTAGTAAAACTAGTGTTCGTATTGTAGGTAGCACATTCATCACGCTGCAAAATCTGTGATCGTTGAATGCAGCGCATTTTATTTCTTCTTTACGAAGGCTCTATAAAGAACGAAGGTGTTTTGCTGTTCATAATCAGAGTTCTCCCAAACTGATTTCTGGATTCTTTTTCTCTTTGATCTCATGAATGATATAGTATGCATTTTAAAAACAATGTTTCCATACTAATAATA